>NW_027673013.1:0-72000 GCF_964194105.1 Spermophilus citellus | reverse complement strand
GCTTACAAAAAACTACGAGTTTCCTGAAATCTCATCACACATTCCTTCACCCAATCTTGATGACACTTTCAGGTAATGATCAGTACCTCAACACCACTTGGCTCACCAAATTTCGTTCTTCTAGGTTAAAGCGTTCGTTGGTAGTAACAGTTTGAATTTTTAGGTTTCACTTTGTTTTTTCCTATATGGATGCATGTAGTTGGAATTCTAAATCAAACACGGTTTGTGCTAGCTCTTTGAAACTTGACACAATAAAGTAGTTCCAAGTGCTATCTCTATGGTTTGCTTCCTATTGATGTAGCCCTAAGCAGAGACTGGCACAAATCACTTTCGTGGAAAGGGGTTGCCAAACTTCCAAAAAACTAAGAGTTTCCTGAAATCTCAGCACACATTTTTTCACTCAATCTGGATGACACTTTCAGGTAATGATCAGTACCCCAATTTCACTTGGCTCTCCAAATTTCGTTCTTCTATGTTAAACCGTTCGTTGACAGTAACAGTTTTAATTTTTAGGTTTCACTCTGTTTTCTCCTATAAGGATATATGTAGTTGGAACTCTAAATCAAACACGGTTTGTGCTAGCTCTTTGAAACTTGACACAATAAAGTAGTTCCAAGTTCAATCTCTATGGTTTGTTTCCTATTCATGTAGCCCTAAGCAGAGACTTGTTCAAATCACTTTCATGGAAAGGGGTTTCAAAGCTTCCAAAAAACTACAATTTTCCTGAATTCTCAGCACACATTTTTTGACCCAATATGGATGACACTTTCAGGTAATGATCAGTACCCAATCCCACTTGGCTCACCAATTTCATTCTTCTATGTTAAACCGTTTGTTGGCAGTAACTGTTTTAATTTTTAGGATTCACTCTGTTTTCTCCTATATGGATACATGTTGTTGGAACTCTAAATCAAACATGGTTTGTGCTAGCTCTTTGAAACTTGACACAATAAAGTAGTTCCAAGTTCTATCTCTATGGTTTGTTTCCTATTGATGTCGCCCTAAGCAGAGACTGGCACAAATCACTTTCATGGAAATGGGTTGCCAAGATTCCAATAAACTACGAGTTTCCTGAAATCTCAGCACACATTTTTCACCCAATCTTGATGACACTTTCAGGTAATGATCAGTACCCCAACCCCACTTGGCTCACCAAATTTCATTCTTCTACGTTAACCAGTTCGTTGGCAGTAACAGTTTAAATTTTTAAGTTTCACTCCGTTTTCTCCTATATGGATACATGTATTTGGAACTCTAAATCAAACATGGTTTGTGCTAGCTCTTTGAAACTTGACACAATAAAGTAGTTCCAAGTTCTATCTCTATGGTTTGTTTCCTATTGATGTACCCTAAGCAGAGACTGGCGCAAATCACTTACATGGAAAGGGGTTGCCAAGCTTTCAAAAAACTACGAGTTTCCTGAAATCTCATCACACATTCTTTCACCCAATCTTGATGACACTTTCAGGTACTCATCAGTACACCAATCCCACTTGGCTCACCAAATTTCGTTCTTCTAGGTTAAACCGTTCGTTGGCAGTAACAGTTTTAATTTTTAGGTTTCACTCTGTTTTCTCCTATAAGGATACATGTAGTTGGAACTCTACATCAAAGACGGTTTGTGCTAGCTCTTTGAAACTTGACACAATAAGGTAGTTCCAAGTTCTGTCTCTATGGTTTCTTTCCTGTTGATGTAGCCCTAAGCAGAGACTGGCGCAAATCACTTTCATGGAAAGGGGTTGCCAAGCTTCCAAAAAACTACGAGTTTCCTGAAATCTCAGCACACATTTTTTCACCCAATCTTGATGACACTTTCAGGTAATGATCAGTACCCCAATCCCACTTGGGTCACCAAATTTCATTCTTCTAGATTAAACCGTTCGTTGGGAGTAACAGTTTTAATTTTTAGGTTACATCAGTTTTCTCCTATATGGATACATGTAGTTTGAACTCTTAATCAAATACGGTTTGTGCTAGCTCTTTGAAACTTCACACAATAGAGAAGATCCAAGTTCTATCTCTATGGTTTGTTTCCTATTGATGTAGCCCTAAGCAGAGACTGGCACAAATCACTTTCATGGAAAGGCATTGCCAAGATTCCAAAAAACTACGAGTTTCCTGAAATCTCAGCACACACTTTTCACCCAATCTTGATGACACTTTCAAGTAATGATCAGTACCCCAATCCCTCTTGGCACACCAAATTTCGTACTTCTAGGTTAAACCGTTCGTTGGCAGTAACAGTTTTAAATTTTAGGTTTCAGTCTGTTTTCTCCTATATGGATACATGTATTTGGAACTCTAAATCAAAAACGGTTTGTGCTAGCTCTTTGAAACTTGAAACAATAAGGTAGTTCCAAGTTCTATCTCTATGGTTTCTTTCCTATTGATGTAGCCCTAAGCAGAGACTGGCGCAAATCACTTTCATGAAAAGGGGTTTCCAAGCTTACAAAAAACTACGAGTTTCCTGAAATCTCATTACACATTCCTTCACCCAATCTTGATGACACTTTCAGGTAATGATCAGTACCTCAACACCACTTGGCTCACCAAATTTCGTTCTTCTAGGTTAAAGCGTTCGTTGGTAGTAACAGTTTGAATTTTTAGGTTTCACTTTGTTTTTTCCTATATGGATGCATGTAGTTGGAATTCTAAATCAAACACGGTTTGTGCTAGCTCTTTGAAACTTGACACAATAAAGTAGTTCCAAGTGCTATCTCTATGGTTTGCTTCCTATTGATGTAGCCCTAAGCAGAGACTGGCACAAATCACTTTCGTGGAAAGGGGTTGCCAAACTTCCAAAAAACTAAGAGTTTCCTGAAATCTCAGCACACATTTTTTCACTCAATCTGGATGACACTTTCAGGTAATGATCAGTACCCCAATTTCACTTGGCTCTCCAAATTTCGTTCTTCTATGTTAAACCGTTCGTTGACAGTAACAGTTTTAATTTTTAGGTTTCACTCTGTTTTCTCCTATAAGGATATATGTAGTTGGAACTCTAAATCAAACACGGTTTGTGCTAGCTCTTTGAAACTTGACACAATAAAGTAGTTCCAAGTTCAATCTCTATGGTTTGTTTCCTATTCATGTAGCCCTAAGCAGAGACTTGTTCAAATCACTTTCATGGAAAGGGGTTTCAAAGCTTCCAAAAAACTACAATTTTCCTGAATTCTCAGCACACATTTTTTGACCCAATATGGATGACACTTTCAGGTAATGATCAGTACCCAATCCCACTTGGCTCACCAATTTCATTCTTCTATGTTAAACCGTTTGTTGGCAGTAACTGTTTTAATTTTTAGGATTCACTCTGTTTTCTCCTATATGGATACATGTTGTTGGAACTCTAAATCAAACATGGTTTGTGCTAGCTCTTTGAAACTTGACACAATAAAGTAGTTCCAAGTTCTATCTCTATGGTTTGTTTCCTATTGATGTAGCCCTAAGCAGAGACTGGCACAAATCACTTTCATGGAAATAGGTTGCCAAGATTCCAAAAAACTACGAGTTTCCTGAAATCTCAGCACACATTTTTCACCCAATCTTGATGACACTTTCAGGTAATGATCAGTACCCCAACCCCACTTGGCTCACCAACTTTCATTCTTCTACGTTAACCAGTTCGTTGGCAGTAACAGTTTAAATTTTTAAGTTTCACTCCGTTTTCTCCTATATGGATACATGTATTTGGAACTCTAAATCAAACATGGTTTGTGCTAGCTCTTTGAAACTTGACACAATAAAGTAGTTCCAAGTTCTATCTCTATGGTTTGTTTCCTATTGATGTACCCTAAGCAGAGACTGGCGCAAATCACTTACATGGAAAGGGGTTGCCAAGCTTTCAAAAAACTACGAGTTTCCTGAAATCTCATCACACATTCTTTCACCCAATCTTGATGACACTTTCAGGTACTCATCAGTACACCAATCCCACTTGGCTCACCAAATTTCGTTCTTCTAGGTTAAACCGTTCGTTGGCAGTAACAGTTTTAATTTTTAGGTTTCACTCTGTTTTCTCCTATAAGGATACATGTAGTTGGAACTCTAAATCAAAGACGGTTTGTGCTAGCTCTTTGAAACTTGACACAATAAGGTAGTTCCAAGTTCTGTCTCTATGGTTTCTTTCCTGTTGATGTAGCCCTAAGCAGAGACTGGCGCAAATCACTTTCATGGAAAGGGGTTGCCAAGCTTCCAAAAAACTACGAGTTTCCTGAAATCTCAGCACACATTTTTTCACCCAATCTTGATAACACTTTCAGGTAATGATCAGTACCCCAACCCCACTTGGCTCACCAAATTTTGTTCTTCTAGGTTAAACCGTTCGTTGGTAGTAACAGTTTGAATTTTTAGGTTTCACTCTGTTTTTTCCTATATGGATACATGTAGTTGGAACTCTAAATCAAACACGGTTTGTGCTAGCTCTTTGAAACTTGACACAATAAGGTAGTTCCAAGTTCTGTCTCTATGGTTTGTTTCCTATTGATGTAGCCCTAAGCAGAGACTGGCACAAATCACTTTCATGGAAAGGGGTTGCCAAGATTCCAAAAAACTGCGAGTTTCCTGAAATCTCAGCACACATTTTTCACCCAATCTTGATGACACTTTCAGTTAATGATCAGTACCCCAAACCCTCTTGGCACACCAAATTTCGTTCTTCTACGTTAAACCGTTCGTTGGCAGTAACAGTTTTAATATTTAGCTTTCACTCTGTTTTCTCCTATATGGATACATGTAGTTGGAACACTAAATCAAACACGGTTTGTGCTAGCTCTTTCAAACTTGACACAATAAAGTAGTTCCAAGTTCTATCTGTATCGTTTGTTTCCTATTGATGTAGCCCTAAGCAGAGACTGGCGTAAATCACTTTCATGGAAAGGGGTTGCCAAGGTTTTAAAAAACTACGAGTTTCCTGAATTCTCAGCACACATTTTTCACCCAATCTGGATGACACTTTCAGGTAATGATCAGTACCCCATTCCCACTTATCTCACCGAATTTCGTTCTTCTAGGTTAAACCGTACGTTGGCAGTAACAGTTTTAATTTTTAGGTTTCACTCTGTTTTCTCCTATATGGATACATGTAGTTGGAACTCAAAATCAAACACGGTTTGTGCTAGCTCTTTCAAACTTGACACAATAAAGTAGTTCCAAGTTCTATCTCTATGGTTTGTTTCCTATTCATGTAGCCCTTACCAGAGACTTGTGCAAATCACTTTCATGGAAAGGGGTTGCCAAGCTTCCAAAAAACTACGAGTTTCCTGAATTCTCAGCACACATTTTTTCACCCAATCTTGATGACACTTTCAGGTAATGATCAGTACCCCAATCCCACTTGGCTCACCAAATTTCGTTCTACTAGGTCAAACCGTTCGTTGGCAGTAACAGTTTTAATTTTTAGGTTTCACTCTGTTTTCTCCTATATGGATACATGTAGTTGGAACTCTAAATCAAACACTGTTTGTGCTAGCTCTTTGAAACTTGACAAAATAAGGTAGTTCCAAGTTCTATCTCTATGGTTTGTTTCCTATTCATGTAGCCCTAAGCAGAGACTGGCACAAATCACTTTCATGGAAAGAGGTTGCCAAGCTTCAAAAAAAACTACGAGTTTTCTGAAATCTGAGCACACATTTTTTCACCCAATCTTGATGACACTTTCAGGTAATGATCAGTACCCCAATCCCACATGGCACACCAAATTTTGTTCTTCTAGGTTATACCGTTCATTGGCAGTAACAGTTTGAATTTTTAGGTTTCACTCTGTTTTCTCCTATATGGATACATGTAGTTGGAACTCTAAATCAAACACGGTTTGTTCTACCTCTTTGAAACTTAACACAATAAAGAAGTTCCAAGTTCTATCTCTATGGTTTGTTTCCTATTGATGTAGCCCTAAGCAGAGAATGGCGCAAATCACTTTCATGGAAAGGCGTTGCCAAGATTCCAAAAAACTACGAGTTTCCTGAAATCACAGCACACATTTTTCACCCAATCTTGATGACACTTTCAGGTAATGATCAGTACCCCAATCCCTCTTGGCACACCAAATTTCGTTCTACTAGGTTAAACCGTTCATTGGCAGTAACACTTTTAATTTTTAGGTTTCACTCTGTTTTCTCCTATATAGATACATGTATTTGGAACTCTAAATCAAACATGGTTTGTGCTCGCTCTTAGAAACTTGACACAATAAAGTAGTTCCAAGTTCTATCTCTATGGTTTGTTTCCTATTGATGTAGCCCTAAGCAGAGACTGGCGCAAATCACTTTCATGGAAAGGGGTTGCCAAGCTTCCAAAAAACTACGAGTTTCCTGAAATCTCAGCACACATTTTTTCACCCAATCTTGATAACACTTTCAGGTAATGATCAGTACCCCAACCCCACTTGGCTCACCAAATTTTGTTCTTCTAGGTTAAACCGTTCGTTGGTAGTAACAGTTTGAATTTTTAGGTTTCACTCTGTTTTTTCCTATATGGATACATGTATGTGGAACTCTAAATCAAACACGGTTTGTGCTAGCTCTTTGAAACTTGACACAATAAGGTAGTTCCAAGTTCTGTCTCTATGGTTTGTTTCCTACTGATGTAGCCCTAAGCAGAGACTGGCACAAATCACTTTCATGGAAAGGGGTTGCCAAGATTCCAAAAAACTACGAGTTTCCTGAAATCTCAGCACACATTTTTCACCCAATCTTGATGACACTTTCAGTTAATGATCAGTACCCCAAACCCTCTTGGCACACCAAATTTCGTTCTTCTACGTTAAACCGTTCGTTGGCAGTAACAGTTTTAATATTTAGCTTTCACTCTGTTTTCTCCTATATGGATACATGTAGTTGGAACACTAAATCAAACACGGTTTGTGCTAGCTCTTTCAAACTTGACACAATAAAGTAGTTCCAAGTTCTATCTGTATCGTTTGTTTCCTATTGATGTAGCCCTAAGCAGAGACTGGCGTAAATCACTTTCATGGAAAGGGGTTGCCAAGATTCCAAAAAACTACGAGTTTCCTGAAATCTCATCACACATTCTTTCACCCAATCTTGATGACACGTTCAGGTAATGATCAGTACCACAATCCCACTTGGCTCACCAAATTTCGTATTTCTATGTTAAACCGTTCTTTGGCAGTAACAGTTTAAATTTTTAGGTTTCACTCTGTTTTTTCCTATATGGATACATGTAGTTGGAACTCTAAATCAAACACGGTTTGTGCTAGCTCTTTGAAACTTGACACAATAAAGTAGTTCCAAGTTCTATCTCTATGGATTGCTTCCTATTGATGTAGCCCTAAGCAGAGACTGGCACAAATCACTTTCGTGGAAAGGGGTTGCCAAATTTCCAAAAAACTACGAGTTTCCGGAAATCTCAGCACACATTTTTTCACCCAATCTTGATGACAATTTCAGGTAATGATCAGTACCCCAATCCCACTTGGCTCACCAAATTTAGTTCTTCTAGATTAAACCGTTCGTTGGCAGTAACAGTTTTAATTTTTAGGTTTCACTCTGTTTTCTCCTATATGGATACATGTAGTTGGAACTCTATAACAAACACGGTTTGTGCTAGCTCTTTGAAACTTGACACAATAAAGAACTTCCAAGTTCAATCTCTATGGTTTGTTTCCTATTCATGTAGCCCTAAGCAGAGACTTGTTCAAATCACTTTCATGGAAAGGGGTTACAAAGCTTCCAAAAAACTACGAGTTTCCTGAATTCTCAGCACACATTTTTTGACCCAATTTGGATGACACTTTCAGGTAATGATCAGTACCCCAATCCCACTTGGCTCACCAATTTCGTTCTTCTAGGTCAAACCGTTCGTTGGCAGTAACAGTTTAAATTTTTAAGTTTCACTCTGTTTTCTCCTATATGAATACAGGTATTTGGAACTCTAAATCAAACATGGTTTGTGCTAGCTCTTTGAAACTTGACACAATAAAGTAGTTCCAAGTTCTATCTCTATGGTTTGTTTCCTATTGATGTAGCCCTAAGCAGAGACTGGCGCAAATCACTTTCATGGAAAGGGGTTTCCAAGCTTCCAAAAAACTTCGAGTTTCCTGAAATCTCATCACACATTCCTTCACCCAATCTTGATGACACTTTCAGGTACTGATCAGTACACCAATCCCACTTGGCTCACCAAATTTCGTTCTTCTAGGTTAAACCTTTCGTTGGCAGTAACAGTTTTAATTTTTAGGTTTCACTCTGTTTTCTCCTATATGGATACATGTAGTTGGAACTCTAAATCAAACACGGTTTGTGCTAGCTCTTTGAAACTTGAAACTATAAGGTAGTTCCAAGTTCTATCTCTATGGTTTCTTTCCTATTGATGTAGCCCTAAGCAGAGACTGGCGCAAAACACTTTCGTGGAAAGGGGTTGCCAAGGTTTCAAAAAACTACGAGTTTCCTGAATTCTCAGCACACATTTTTTCACCCAATCTTGATAACACTTTCAGGTAATGATCAGTACCCCAACCCCACTTGGCTCACCAAATTTTGTTCTTCTAGGTTAAACCGTTCGTTGGTAGTAACAGTTTGAATTTTTAGGTTTCACTCTGTTTTTTCCTATATGGATACATGTAGTTGGAACTCTAAATCAAACACGGTTTGTGCTAGCTCTTTGAAACTTGACACAATAAGGTAGTTCCAAGTTCTGTCTCTATGGTTTGTTTCCTATTGATGTAGCCCTAAGCAGAGACTGGCACAAATCACTTTCATGGAAAGGGGTTGCCAAGATTCCAAAAAACTACGAGTTTCCTGAAATCTCAGCACACATTTTTCACCCAATCTTGATGACACTTTCAGTTAATGATCAGTACCCCAAACCCTCTTGGCACACCAAATTTCGTTCTTCTACGTTAAACCGTTCGTTGGCAGTAACAGTTTTAATATTTAGCTTTCACTCTGTTTTCTCCTATATGGATACATGTAGTTGGAACTCTAAATCAAACACGGTTTGTGCTAGCTCTTTCAAACTTGACACAATAAAGTAGTTCCAAGTTCTATCTGTATCGTTTGTTTCCTATTGATGTAGCCCTAAGCAGAGACTGGCGTAAATCACTTTCATGGAAAGGGGTTGCCAAGGTTTTAAAAAACTACGAGTTTCCTGAATTCTCAGCAAACATTTTTCACCCAATCTGGATGACACTTTCAGGTAATGATCAGTACCCCATTCCCACTTATCTCACCGAATTTCGTTCTTCTAGGTTAAACCGTACGTTGGCAGTAACAGTTTTAATTTTTAGGTTTCACTCTGTTTTCTCCTATATGGATACATGTAGTTGGAACTCAAAATGAAACACGGTTTGTGCTAGCTATTTCAAACTTGACACAATAAAGTAGTTCCAAGTTCTATCTCTATGGTTTGTTTCCTATTCATGTAGCCCTTAGCAGAGACTTGTGCAAATCACTTTCATGGAAAGGGGTTGCCAAGCTTCCAAAAAACTACGAGTTTCCTGAATTCTCAGCACACATTTTTTCACCCAATCTTGATGACACTTTCAGGTAATGATCAGTACCCCAATCCCACTTGGCTCACCAAATTTCGTTCTACTAGGTCAAACCGTTCGTTGGCAGTAACAGTTTTAATTTTTAGGTTTCACTCTGTTTTCTCCTATATGGATACATGTAGTTGGAACTCTAAATCAAACACGGTTTGTGCTAGCTCTTTGAAACTTGACAAAATAAGGTAGTTCCAAGTTCTATCTCTATGGTTTGTTTCCTATTCATGTAGCCCTAAGCAGAGACTGGCACAAATCACTTTCATGGAAAGGGGTTGCCAGGCTTCAAAAAAAACTACGAGTTTTCTGAAATCTGAGCACACAGTTTTTCACCCAATCTTGATGACACTTTCAGGTAATGATCAGTACCCCAATCCCACATGGCACACCAAATTTTGTTCTTCTAGGTTATACCGTTCATTGGCAGTAACAGTTTGAATTTTTAGGTTTCACTCTGTTTTCTCCTATATGGATACATGTAGTTGAAACTCTAAATCAAACACGGTTTGTTCTACCTCTTTGAAACTTAACACAATAAAGAAGTTCCAAGTTCTATCTCTATGGTTTGTTTCCTATTGATGTAGCCCTAAGCAGAGAATGGCGCAAATCACTTTCATGGAAAGGCGTTGCCAAGATTCCAAAAAACTACGAGTTTCCTGAAATCACAGCACACATTTTTCACCCAATCTTGATGACACTTTCAGGTAATGATCAGTACCCCAATCCCTCTTGGCTCACCAAATTTCGTTCTACTAGGTTAAACCGTTCATTGGCAGTAACAGTTTTAATTTTTAGGTTTCACTCTGTTTTCTCCTATATAGATACATGTATTTGGAACTCTAAATCAAACATGGTTTGTGCTCGCTCTTAGAAACTTGACACAATAAAGTAGTTCCAAGTTCTATCTCTATGGTTTGTTTCCTATTGATGTAGCCCAAAGCAGAGACTGGCGCAAGTCACTTTCATGGAAAGGGGTTGCCAAGCTTCCAAACAACTACGAGTTTCCTGAAATCTCAGCACACATTTTTTCACCCCATCTTGATGACACTTTCAGGTAATGATCAGTACCGCAATCCCACTTGGCTCACCAAATTTCGTTCTTCTAGGTTAAACCGTTCGTTGGAAGTAACAGTTTTAATTTTTAGGTTTCATCTGTTTTCTCCTATATGGATACATGTAGTTTGAACTCTAAATCAAATACGGTTTGTGCTAGCTCTTTGAAACTTGACACAATAGAGAAGATCCAAGTTCTATCTCTATGGTTTGTTTCCTATTGATGTAGCCCTAAGCAGAGCCTGGCGCAAATCACTGTCGTGGAAAGGGGTTGCCAAGCTTCCAAAAAACTACGAGTTTCCTGAAATCTCAGCACACATTTTTTCACCCAATCTTGATGACACTTTCACGTAATGATCAGTACCCCAATCCCACTTGGCTCACCAAATTTCGTTCTTCTAGGTTAAACCGTTCGTTGGGAGTAACAGTTTTAATTTTTAGGTTTCACTCTGTTTTCTCCTATATGGATACATGTATTTGGAACTCTAAATCAAACACGGTTTGTGCAAGCTCTTTGAAACTTGACACAATAAAGTAGTTCCAAGTTCTATCTTTATGGTTTGTTTGCTATTGATGTAGCCCTAAGCAGAGACTGGCGCAAATCACTTTCATGGAAAGGGGTTTCCAAGCTTCCAAAAAACTACGAGTTTCCTGAAATCTCATCACACATTCTTTCACCCAATCTTGATGACACTTTCAGGTACTGATCAGTACACCAATCCCACTTGGCTCACCAAATTTCGTTCTTCTAGGTTAAACCGTTCGTTGGCAGTAACAGTTTTAAATTTTAGGTTTCACTCTGTTTTCTCCTATATGGATACATGTATTTGGAACTCTAAAACAAACACGGTTTGTGCTAGCTCTTTGAAACTTGAAACAATAAGGTAGTTCCAAGTTCTATCTCTATGGTTTGTTTCCTATTGATGTAGCCCTAAGCAGAGACTGGCGCAAAACCCTTTCATGGAAAGGGGTTGCCAAGCTTCCAAAAAAACTACGAGTATCCTGAAATCTCAGCACACATTTTTTCACCCAATCTTGATGACACTTTCAAGTAATGATCAGTACCCCAATCCCACTTGGCTCACCGATTTCGTTCTTCTAGGTCAAACCGTTCGTTGGCAGTAACAGTTTTTATTTTTAGGTTTCACTCTGTTTTCTCCTATATGGATACATGTAGTTGGAACTCTAAATCAAACACGGTTTGTGCTAGCTCTTTGAAACTTGACACAATAAGGTAGTTCCAAGTTCTATCTCTATGGTTTGTTTCCTATTGATGTAGCCCTAAGCAGAGACTGGAACAAATCACTTTCATGGAAAGGGGTTGCCAAGATTCCAAAAAACTACGAGTTTTTTGAAATCTCAGCACACATTTTTCACCGAATCTTGATGACACTTTCAGGTAATGATCAGTACCCCAATCCCTCTTGGCACACCAAATTTCGTTCTTCTAGGTTAAACAGTTCATTGGCAGTAACAGTTTAAATTTTTAAGTTTCACTCTGTTTTCTCCTATATGGATACATGTATAAGGAACTCTAAATCAAACATGGTTTGTGCTAGCTCTTTGAAACTTGACACAATAAAGTAGTTCCAAGTTCTATCTCTATGGTTTGTTTCCTATTGATGTAGCCCTAAGCAGAGACCGGCGCAAATCACTTTCATGGAAAGGGGTTGCCAAGCTTCCAAACAACTACGAGTTTCCTGAAATCTCAGCACACATTTTTTCACCCAATCTTGATGACACTTTCAGGTAATGATCAGTACCCCAACCCCACTTGGCTCACCAAATTTCGTTCTTCTATGTTAAACCGTTCGTTGGTAGTAACAGTTTGAATTTTTAGGTTTCACTCTGTTTTTTCCTATATGGATACATGTAGTTGGAACTCTAAATCAAACACGGTTTGTGCTAGCTCTTTGAAAATTGACACAATAAAGTAGTTCCAAGTTCTATCTCTATGGATTGCTTCCTATTGATGTAGCCCTAAGCAGAGACTGGCACAAATCACTTTCGTGGAAAGGGGTTGCCAAACTTCCAAAAAACTAAGAGTTTCCGAAAATCTCAGCACACATTTTTTCACCCAATCTTGATGACAATTTCAGGTAATGATCAGTACCCCAATCCCACTTGGCTCACCAAATTTCGTTCTTCTAGATTAAACCGTTCGTTGGCAGTAACAGTTTTAATTTTTAGGTTTCACTCTGTTTTCTCCTATATGGATTCATGTAGTTGGAACTCTATAACAAACACGGTTTGTGCTAGCTCTTTGAAACTAGACACAATAAAGAACTTCCAAGTTCAATCTCTATGGTTTGTTTCCTATTCATGTAGCCCTAAGCAGAGACTTGTGCAAATCACTTTCATGGAAAGGGGTTACCAAGCTTCCAAAAAACTACGAGTTTCCTGAATTCTCAGCACACATTTTTTGACCCAATTTGGATGACACTTTCAGGCAATGATCAGTACCCCAATCCCACTTGGCTCACCAATTTCGTTCTTCTAGGTCAAACCGTTCGTTGGCAGTAACAGTTTTAATTTTTAGGTATCACTCTGTTTTCTCCTATATGGATACATGTAGTTTGAACTCTAAATCAAACACGGTTTGTGCTAGCTCTTTGAAACTTGACACAATAAGGTAGTTCCAAGTTCTATCTCTATGGTTTGTTTCCTACTGATGTAGCCCTAAGCAGAGACTGGCACAAATCACTTAAATGGAAAGGGGTTGCCAAGATTCCAAAAAACTACGAGTTTCCTGAAATCTCAGCACACATTTTTCACCCAATCTTGATGACACTTTCATGTAATGATCAGTACCCCAATCCCTCTTGGCACACCAAATTTTGTTCTTCTAGGTTAAACCGTTCGTTGGCAGTAACAGTTTAAATTTTGAAGTTTCACTCTGTTTTCTCCTATATGGATACAGGTATTTGGAACTCTAAATCAAACATGGTTTGTGCTAGCTCTTTGAAACTTGACACAATAAAGTAGTTCCAAGTTCTATCTCTATGGTTTGTTTCCTATTGATGTAGCCCTAAGCAGAGACTGGCGCAAATCATTTTCATGGAAAGGGGTTTCCAAGCTTCCAGAAAACTTCGAGTTTCCTGAAATCTCATCACACATTCCTTCACCCAATCTTGATGACACTTTCAGGTACTGATCAGTACACCAATCCCACTTGGCTCACCAAATTTCGTTCTTCTAGGTTAAAACTTTCGTTGGCAGTAACAGTTTTAATTTTTAGGTTTCACTCTGTTTTCTCCTATATGGATACATGTAGTTGGAACTCTAAATCAAACACGGTTTGTGCTAGCTCTTTGAAACTTGACACAATAAAGTAGTTCCAAGTTCTATCTCTATGGTTTCTTTCCTATTGATGTAGCCCTAAGCAGAGACTGGCGCAAAACACTTTCGTGGAAAGGGGTTGCCAAGGTTTCAAAAAACTACGAGTTTCCTGAATTCTCAGCACACATTTTTTCACCCAATCTTGATGACACTTTCAGGTAATGATCAGTACCCCAATTTCACTTGGCTCTCCAAATTTCGTTCTTCTAGGTTAAACCGTTCGTTGAAAGTAACAGTTTTAATTTTTAGGTTTCACTCTGTTTTCTCCTATAAGGATATATGTAGTTGGAACTCTAAATCAAACACGGTTTGTGCTAGCTCTTTGAAACTTGACACAATAAAGTAGTTCCAAGTTCAATCTCTATGGTTTGTTTCCTATTCATGTAGCCCTAAGCAGAGACTTGTGCAAATCACTTTCATGGAAAGGGGTTTCAAAGCTTCCAAAAAACTACGATTTTCCTGAATTCTCACCACACATTTTTTGACCCAATATGGATGACACTGTCAGGTAATGATCAGTACCCAATCCCACTTGGCTCACCAATTTCGTTCTTCTATGTTAAACCGTTCGTTGGCAGTAACTGTTTTCATTTTTAGGTTTCACTTTGTTTTCTCCTATATGGATACATGTTGTTGGAACTCTAAATCAAACATGGTTTGTGCTAGCTCTTTGAAACTTGACACAATAAAGTAGTTCCAAGTTCTATCTCTATGGTTTGTTTCCTATTGATGTAGCCCTAAGCAGAGACTGGCACAAATCACTTTCATGGAAATGGGTTGCCAAGATTCCAAAACACTACGAGTTTCCTGAAATCTCAGCACACATTTTACACCCAATCTTGATGACACTTTCAGGTAATGATCAGTACCCCAACCCCACTTGGCTAACCAAATTTCATTCTTCTACGTTAAACACTTCATTGGCAGTAACAGTTTAAATTTTTAAGTTTCACTCTGTTTTCTCCTATATGGATACATGTATTTGGAACTCTAAATCAAACATGGTTTGTGCTAGCTCTTTGAAACTTGACACAATAAAGTAGTTCCAAGTTCTATCTCTATGGTTTGTTTCCTATTGATGTAGCCCTAAGCAGAGACTGGCGCAAATCACTTACATGGAAAGGGGTTGCCAAGCTTGCAAAAAACTACGAGTTTCCTGAAATCTCATCACACATTCTTTCACCCAATCTTGATGACACTTTCAGGTACTGATCAGTACACCAATCCCACTTGGCTCACCAAATTTCGCTCTTCTAGGTTAAACCGTTCGTTGGCAGTAAGAGTTTTAATTTTTAGGTTTCACTCTGTTTTCTCATATATGGATACATGTAGTAGGAACTCTAAATCAATGACCGCTTGTGCTAGCTCTTTGAAAATTGACACAATTAAGTAGTTCCAAGTTCTATCTCAATGGTTTGTTTCCTATTGATGTAGCCCTAAGCAGAGACTGGTGCAAATCACTTACATTGAAAGGGTTGCCAACTTCCAAAAAACTACGAGTTTCCTGAAATCTCAGCACACATTTTTTCAACCAATCTCGATGACACTTTCAGGTAATGATCAGCACCCCAATCCCACTTGGCACACCAAATTTCGTACTTCTAGGTTAAAACGTTCGTTGGCAGTAACAGTTTTAATTTTTAGGTTTCACTCTGTTTTCTACTATATGGGTACATGTAGTTGGAACTCTAAATCAAACACGGTTTGTGCTAGCTCTTTGAAACTTGACACAATAAAGTAGTTCCAAGTTCTATCTCTATGGTTTGTTTCCTATTGATGTATCCCTAAGCAGAGACTGGCGCTAATCACTTTCATGGAAAGGGGTTGCCAAGCTTCCAAAAAACTACGAGTTTCCGGAAATTTCAGCACACATTTTTTCACCCAATCTTGATGACACATTCAGGTAATGATCAGTAACCCAATCCCACTTGGATCATCAAATTTCGTTCTTCTAGGTTAAACCGTTCGTTGGCAGTAAAAGTTTTAATTTTTAGGTTTCACTCTGTTTTCTCCTATATGGATACATGTAGTTGGAACTCTAAATCAAACACGGTTTGTGCTAACTCTTTGAAACTTGACACAATAAAGAAGTTCCAAGTTCTATCTCTATGGTTCGTTTCCTATTGATGTAGCCCTAAGCAGAGACTGGCGCAAATCACTTTCATGGAAAGGGGTTGACAAGCTTCCAAAAAACTACGAGTTTCCTGAAATGTCAGCACAATTTTTTTGGCCAACCTTGATACACTTTCAGGTAATGATCAGTACCTTAATCCCAGTTGGCTCACCAAATTTGGTTCTTAGAGCTTAAACCGTTTGTTGGCAGTAACAGTTCTAATTTTTAGGTTTCACTGTGTTTTCTCCTCTATGGATACATGTAGTTGGAACTCTAAATCAAAGACCGCTTGTGCTAGCTAGTTGAAACTTGACACAATAAAGTAGTTCCAAGTTCTATCTCTATGGTTTGTTTCCTATTGATGTAGCCCTAAGCAGAGACTGGTGCAAATCACTTTCATGGAAAGGGTTGCCAACTTCCAAAAAACTACGAGTTTCCTGAAATCTCAGCACACATTTTTTCAACCAATCTCGATGACACTTTCAGGTAATGATCAGCACCCCAATCCCACTTGGCACACCAAATTTCGTTCTTCTAGGTTAAACCATTTCTTGGCAGTAACAGTTTTAATTTTTAGGTTTCACTCTGTTTTCTACTATATGGGTACATGTAGTTGGAACTCTAAATCAAACACGGTTTGTGCTAGCTCTTTGAAACTTGACACAATAAAGGAATTCCAAGTTCTATCTCTATGGTTTGTTTCCTATTGATGTAGCCCTAAGGAGAGACTGGCACAAATCACTTTCATGGAAAGGGGTTGCCAAGCTTCCAAAAAACTACGAGTTTCCTGAAATGTCAGCACAATTTTTTCACCGAACCTTGATGACATTTTCAGGTAATGATCAGTACCCCAATCCCAGTTGGCTCACCAAATTTCGTTCTTCTAGGTTAAACCGTTTGTTGGCAGTAACAGTTCGAATTTTTAGGTTTCACTCTGTTTTCTCCTATATGGATACATGTAGTAGGAACTCTAAATCAAAGACCGCTTGTGCTAGCTCTTTGAAACTTGACACAATTAAGTAGTTCCAAGTTCTATCTCTATGGTTTGTTTCCTATTGATGTAGCCCTAAGCAGAGACTGGTGCAAATCACTTTCATGGAAAGGGTTGCCAACTTCCAAAAAACTACGAGTTTCCTGAAATCTCAGCACACATTTTTTCAACCAATCTCGATGACACTTTCAGGTAATGATCAGCACCCCAATCCCACTTGGCACACCAAATTTCGTTCTTCTAGGTTAAAACGTTCGTTGGCAGTAACAGTTTTAATTTTAAGGTTTCACTCTGTTTTCTACTATATGGGTACATGTAGTTGGAACTCTAAATCAAACACGGTTTGTGATAGCTCTTTGAAACTTGACACAATAATGAAGTTCCAAGTTCTATCTCTATGGTTTGTTTCCTATTGATGTAGCCCTAAGCAGAGACTGGCGCAAATCACGTAAATGGAAAGGGGATGCCAAGCTTCCAAAAAACAACGAGTTTCCAGAAATCTCAGCACATATTTTTTCACCCAATCTTGATGACACTTTCAGGTAATGATCAGTACCCCAATCCCACTTGGCTCACCAAATTTCGTTCTTCTAGTTTAAACCGTTCATTGGCAGTAACCGTTTTAATTTTTAGGTTTCACTCTGTTTTCTCCTATATTGGTACATGTAGTTGGAACTCTAAATCAAACACGGTTTGTGCTACCTCTTTGAAACTTGACACAATAAAGAAGTTCCAAGTTCTATCTCTATGGTTTGTTTCCTATTAATGTAGCCCTAAGCAGAGACTGGTGAAAATCACTTTCATGGAAAGGGGTTGCCAAGCTTCCAAAAAAACTACGAGTTTCCTGAAACCTCAGCACACATTTTTTTAACCAATCTGGATGACACTTTCAGGTAATGATCAGCACCCCAATCCCACTTGGCACACCACATTTCATTCTTCTAGGATAAACCGTTCGTTGGCAGTAACAGTTTTAATTTTTAGGTTTCACTCTGTTTTCTACTATATGGGTACATGTAGTTGGAACTCTAAATCAAACATGGTTTGTGCTAGCTCTGTGAAACTTGACACAATAATCTAGTTCCATGTTCTATCTCTATGGTTTGTTTCCTATTGATGTAGCCCTAAGCAGACTGGCGCAAATCACTTTCAAGGAAAGGGGTTGGCAAGCATCCAAAAAACTACGAGTTTCCTGAATTCTCAGCACACATTTTTTCACCCAATCTGGATGACACTTTCAGGTAATGATCAGTACCGCAATCCCACTTGGGACACCAAATTTCGTTCTTCTAGGTTAAAACGTTCGTCGGCAGTAACCGTTTTATTTTTTTAGGTTTCACTCTGTTTTCTCCTATATGGGTACATGTAGTTGGAACTCTAAATCAAACACGGTTTGTTCTACCTCTTTGAAACTTAACACAATAAAGAAGTTCCAAGTTCTATCTCTATGGTTTGTTTCCTATTGATGTAGCCCTAAGCAGAGACTGTCGCAAATCCCTTTCATGGAAAAGGTTTGCCAAGCTTCCAAAATCTACGAGTTTCCTGAAATCACAGCACTCATTTTTTCACCCAATCTTGATGACACGTTCAGGTAATGATCACTACCCCAATCCCACTTGGCTCACCAAATTTCGTTCTTCTAGGTTAAACCGTTCGTTGGCAGTAACCGTTTTAATTTTTAGGTTTCACTCTGTTTTCTCCTATATGGGTACATGTAGTTGGAACTCTAAATCAAACACGGTTTGTGCTACCTCTTTGAAACTTGACACAATAAATAAGTTCCAAGTTCTATCTCTATGGTTTGTTTCCTATTTATGTAGCCCTAAGCAGAGACTGGCGCAAATCACTTTCATGGAAAGGGGTTGCCAAGGTTCCAAAAAACTACGAGTTTCCTGAAATCTCAGCACATATTTTTTCACCCAATCTTGATGACACGTTCAGGTAATGATCAGTACCCCAATCCCACTTGGCTCACCAAATTTCGTTCTTCTAGGTTAAACCGTTCGTTGGCAGTAACAGTTCTAATTTTTAGGTTTCACTCTGTTTTCTCCTATATGGTTACATGTAGTTGGAACTCCAAATCAAACACGGTTTGTGCTAGCTCTTTGAAACTTGACACAATAAAGTAGTTCCAAGTTCTATCTCTATGGTTCGTTTCCTATTGATGTAGCCCTAAGCAGAGACTGGTGCAAATCACTTTAATGGAAAGGTGTTGCCAACTTCCAAAAAACTACGAGTTTACTGAAATCTCTGCACACATTTTTTCAACCAAACTGGATGACACTTTCAGGTAATGATCAGCACCCCAATCCCACTTGGCACACCAAATTTCGTTCTTCTGGTTAAACCATTCGTTGGCAGTAACAGTTTTAATTTTTAGGTTTCACTCTGTTTTCTCCTATATGGGTACATGTATTTGCAACTCTAAATCAAACACGGTTTGTGCTAACTCTTTGAAACTTGACACCATAAAGAAGTTCCAAGTTCTATCTCTATGGTTCGTTTCCTATTGATGTAGCCCTAAGCAGAGACTGGCGCAAATCACTTTCATGGAAAGGGGTTGCCAAGCTTCCAAAAAACTACGAGTTTCCTGAAATGTCAGCACAATTTTTTCGCCTAACCTTGATGACACTTTCAGGTAATGATCAGTACCCCAATCCCAGTTGGCTCACCAAATTTGGTTCTTCTATGTTAAACCGTTTGTTGGCAGTAACAGTTCTAATTTTTAGGTTTCACTGTGTTTTCTCCTATATAGATACATGTAGTTGGAACTCTAAATCAAAGACCGCTTGTGCTAGCTAGTTGAAACTTGACACAATAAAGTAGTTCCAAGTTCTATCTCTATGGTTTGTTTCCTATTGATGTAGCCCTAAGCAGAGACTGGTACAAATCACTTTCATGGAAAGGGTTTGCCAACTTCCAAAAAACTACGAGTTTCCTGAAATCTCAGCACACATTTTTTCAACCTATCTCGATGACACTTTCAGGTAATGATCAGCACCCCAATCCCACTTGGCACACCAAATTTCGTTCTTCTAGGTTAAACCGTTTCTTGGCACTAACAGTTTTAATTTTTAGGTTTCACTCTGTTTTCTACTATATGGGTACATGTAGTTGGAACTCTAAATCAAACACGGTTTGTGCTAGCTCTTTGAAACTTGACACAATAAAGTAGTTCCAAGTTCTGTCTCTATGGTTTGTTTCTTATTGATGTATCCCTAAGCAGAGACTGGCGCTAATCACTTTCATGGAAAGGGGTTGCCAAGCTTCCAAAAAACTACGAGTTTCCGGAAATTTCAGCACACATTTTTTCACCCAATCTTGATGACACATTCAGGTAATGATCAGTAACCCAATCCCACTTGGCTCATCAAATTTCGTTCTTCTAGGTTAAACCGTTCGTTGGCAGTAAAAGTTTTAATTTTTAGGTTTCACTCTGTTTTCTCCTATATGGATACATGTAGTTGGAACTCTAAATCAAACACGGTTTGTGCTAACTCTTTGAAACTTGACACAATAAAGAAGTTCCAAGTTCTATCTCTATGGTTCGTTTCCTATTGATGTAGCCCTAAGCAGAGACTGGCGCAAATCACTTTCATGGAAAGGGGTTGACAAGCTTCCAAAAAACTACGAGTTTCCTGAAATGTCAGCACAATTTTTTCGGCCAACCTTGATACACTTTCAGGTAATGATCAGTACCTTAATCCCAGTTGGCTCACCAAATTTGGTTCTTAGAGCTTAAACCGTTTGTTGGCAGTAACAGTTCTAATTTTTAGGTTTCACTGTGTTTTCTCCTCTATGGATACATGTAGTTGGAACTCTAAATCAAAGACCGCTTGTGCTAGCTAGTTGAAACTTGACACAATAAAGTAGTTCCAAGTTCTATCTCTATGGTTTGTTTCCTATTGATGTAGCCCTAAGCAGAGACTGGTGCAAATCACTTTCATGGAAAGGGTTGCCAACTTCCAAAAAACTACGAGTTTCCTGAAATCTCAGCACACATTTTTTCAACCAATCTCGATGACACTTTCAGGTAATGATCAGCACCCCAATCCCACTTGGCACACCAAATTTCGTTCTTCTAGGTTAAACCATTTCTTGGCAGTAACAGTTTTAATTTTTAGGTTTCACTCTGTTTTCTACTATATGGGTACATGTAGTTGGAACTCTAAATCAAACACGGTTTGTGCTAGCTCTTTGAAACTTGACACAATAAAGGAATTCCAAGTTCTATCTCTATGGTTTGTTTCCTATTGATGTAGCCCTAAGGAGAGACTGGCACAAATCACTTTCATGGAAAGGGGTTGCCAAGCTTCCAAAAAACTACGAGTTTCCTGAAATGTCAGCACAATTTTTTCACCGAACCTTGATGACATTTTCAGGTAATGATCAGTACCCCAATCCCAGTTGGCTCACCAAATTTCGTTCTTCTAGGTTAAACCGTTTGTTGGCAGTAACAGTTCGAATTTTTAGGTTTCACTCTGTTTTCTCCTATATGGATACATGTAGTAGGAACTCTAAATCAAAGACCGCTTGTGCTAGCTCTTTGAAACTTGACACAATTAAGTAGTTCCAAGTTCTATCTCTATGGTTTGTTTCCTATTGATGTAGCCCTAAGCAGAGACTGGTGCAAATCACTTTCATGGAAAGGGTTGCCAACTTCCAAAAAACTACGAGTTTCCTGAAATCTCAGCACACATTTTTTCAACCAATCTCGATGACACTTTCAGGTAATGATCAGCACCCCAATCCCACTTGGCACACCAAATTTCGTTCTTCTAGGTTAAAACGTTCGTTGGCAGTAACAGTTTTAATTTTAAGGTTTCACTCTGTTTTCTACTATATGGGTACATGTAGTTGGAACTCTAAATCAAACACGGTTTGTGATAGCTCTTTGAAACTTGACACAATAATGAAGTTCCAAGTTCTATCTCTATGGTTTGTTTCCTATTGATGTAGCCCTAAGCAGAGACTGGCGCAAATCACGTAAATGGAAAGGGGATGCCAAGCTTCCAAAAAACAACGAGTTTCCAGAAATCTCAGCACATATTTTTTCACCCAATCTTGATGACACTTTCAGGTAATGATCAGTACTCCAATCCCACTTGGCTCACCAAATTTCGTTCTTCTAGTTTAAACCGTTCATTGGCAGTAACCGTTTTAATTTTTAGGTTTCACTCTGTTTTCTCCTGTATTGGTACATGTAGTTGGAACTCTAAATCAAACACGGTTTGTGCTACCTCTTTGAAACTTGACACAATAAAGAAGTTCCAAGTTCTATCTCTATGGTTTGTTTCCTATTAATGTAGCCCTAAGCAGAGACTGGTGAAAATCACTTTCATGGAAAGGGGTTGCCAAGCTTCCAAAAAAACTACGAGTTTCCTGAAACCTCAGCACACATTTTTTTAACCAATCTGGATGACACTTTCAGGTAATGATCAGCACCCCAATCCCACTTGGCACACCACATTTCATTCTTCTAGGATAAACCGTTCATTGGCAGTAACAGTTTTAATTTTTAGGTTTCACTCTGTTTTCTACTATATGGTTACATGTAGTTGGAACTCTAAATCAAACACGGTTTGTGCTAGCTCTGTGAAACTTGACACAATAATCTAGTTCCATGTTCTATCTCTATGGTTTGTTTCCTATTGATGTAGCCCTAAGCAGACTGGCGCAAATCACTTTCAAGGAAAGGGGTTGGCAAGCATCCAAAAAACTACGAGTTTCCTGAATTCTCAGCACACATTTTTTCACCCAATCTGGATGACACTTTCAGGTAATGATCAGTACCCCAATCCCACTTGGGACACCAAATTTCGTTCTTCTAGGTTAAAACGTTCGTCGGCAGTAACCGTTTTATTTTTTTAGGTTTCACTCTGTTTTCTCCTATATGGGTACATGTAGTTGGAACTCTAAATCAAACACGGTTTGTTCTACCTCTTTGAAACTTAACACAATAAAGAAGTTCCAAGTTCTATCTCTATGGTTTGTTTCCTATTGATGTAGCCCTAAGCAGAGACTGTCGCAAATCCCTTTCATGGAAAAGGTTTGCCAAGCTTCCAAAATCTACGAGTTTCCTGAAATCACAGCACTCATTTTTTCACCCAATCTTGATGACACGTTCAGGTAATGATCACTACCCCAATCCCACTTGGCTCACCAAATTTCGTTCTTCTAGGTTAAACCGTTCGTT
This sequence comes from Spermophilus citellus, assembly GCF_964194105.1. Classification (NCBI taxonomy): domain Eukaryota; kingdom Metazoa; phylum Chordata; class Mammalia; order Rodentia; family Sciuridae; genus Spermophilus; species Spermophilus citellus. The sequence continues at coordinate 48,806 of NW_027673013.1, read as the reverse complement.
GGCAGTAACCGTTTTAATTTTTAGGTTTCACTCTGTTTTCTCCTATATGGGTACATGTAGTTGGAACTCTAAATCAAACACGGTTTGTGCTACCTCTTTGAAACTTGACACAATAAATAAGTTCCAAGTTCTATCTCTATGGTTTGTTTCCTATTTATGTAGCCCTAAGCAGAGACTGGCGCAAATCACTTTCATGGAAAGGGGTTGCCAAGGTTCCAAAAAACTACGAGTTTCCTGAAATCTCAGCACATATTTTTTCACCCAATCTTGATGACACGTTCAGGTAATGATCAGTACCCCAATCCCACTTGGCTCACCAAATTTCGTTCTTCTAGGTTAAACCGTTCGTTGGCAGTAACAGTTCTAATTTTTAGGTTTCACTCTGTTTTCTCCTATATGGTTACATGTAGTTGGAACTCCAAATCAAACACGGTTTGTGCTAGCTCTTTGAAACTTGACACAATAAAGTAGTTCCAAGTTCTATCTCTATGGTTCGTTTCCTATTGATGTAGCCCTAAGCAGAGACTGGTGCAAATCACTTTAATGGAAAGGTGTTGCCAACTTCCAAAAAATTACGAGTTTACTGAAATCTCTGCACACATTTTTTCAACCAAACTGGATGACACTTTCAGGTAATGATCAGCACCCCAATCCCACTTGGCACACCAAATTTCGTTCTTCTGGTTAAACCATTCGTTGGCAGTAACAGTTTTAATTTTTAGGTTTCACTCTGTTTTCTCCTATATGGGTACATGTATTTGCAACTCTAAATCAAACACGGTTTGTGCTAACTCTTTGAAACTTGACACCATAAAGAAGTTCCAAGTTCTATCTCTATGGTTCGTTTCCTATTGATGTAGCCCTAAGCAGAGACGGGCGCAAATCACTTTCATGGAAAGGGGTTGCCAAGCTTCCAAAAAACTACGAGTTTCCTGAAATGTCAGCACAATTTTTTCGCCTAACCTTGATGACACTTTCAGGTAATGATCAGTACCCCAATCCCAGTTGGCTCACCAAATTTGGTTCTTCTATGTTAAACCGTTTGTTGGCAGTAACAGTTCTAATTTTTAGGTTTCACTGTGTTTTCTCCTATATAGATACATGTAGTTGGAACTCTAAATCAAAGACCGCTTGTGCTAGCTAGTTGAAACTTGACACAATAAAGTAGTTCCAAGTTCTATCTCTATGGTTTGTTTCCTATTGATGTAGCCCTAAGCAGAGACTGGTACAAATCACTTTCATGGAAAGGGTTTGCCAACTTCCAAAAAACTACGAGTTTCCTGAAATCTCAGCACACATTTTTTCAACCTATCTCGATGACACTTTCAGGTAATGATCAGCACCCCAATCCCACTTGGCACACCAAATTTCGTTCTTCTAGGTTAAACCGTTTCTTGGCACTAACAGTTTTAATTTTTAGGTTTCACTCTGTTTTCTACTATATGGGTACATGTAGTTGGAACTCTAAATCAAACACGGTTTGTGCTAGCTCTTTGAAACTTGACACAATAAAGTAGTTCCAAGTTCTGTCTCTATGGTTTGTTTCTTATTGATGTATCCCTAAGCAGAGACTGGCGCTAATCACTTTCATGGAAAGGGGTTGCCAAGCTTCCAAAAAACTACGAGTTTCCGGAAATTTCAGCACACATTTTTTCACCCAATCTTGATGACACATTCAGGTAATGATCAGTAACCCAATCCCACTTGGCTCATCAAATTTCGTTCTTCTAGGTTAAACCGTTCATTGGCAGTAAAAGTTTTAATTTTTAGGTTTCACTCTGTTTTCTCCTATATGGATACATGTAGTTGGAACTCTAAATCAAACACGGTTTGTGCTAACTCTTTGAAACTTGACACAATAAAGAAGTTCCAAGTTCTATCTCTATGGTTCGTTTCCTATTGATGTAGCCCTAAGCAGAGACTGGCGCAAATCACTTTCATGGAAAGGGGTTGACAAGCTTCCAAAAAACTACGAGTTTCCTGAAATGTCAGCACAATTTTTTCGGCCAACCTTGATACACTTTCAGGTAATGATCAGTACCTTAATCCCAGTTGGCTCACCAAATTTGGTTCTTAGAGCTTAAACCGTTTGTTGGCAGTAACAGTTCTAATTTTTAGGTTTCACTGTGTTTTCTCCTCTATGGATACATGTAGTTGGAACTCTAAATCAAAGACCACTTGTGCTAGCTAGTTGAAACTTGACACAATAAAGTAGTTCCAAGTTCTATCTCTATGGTTTGTTTCCTATTGATGTAGCCCTAAGCAGAGACTGGTACAAATCACTTTCATGGAAATGGGTTGCCAACTTCCAAAAAACTACGAGTTTCCTGAAATCTCAGCACACATTTTTTCAACCAATCTCGATGACACTTTCAGGTAATGATCAGCACCCCAATCCCACTTGGCACACCAAATTTCGTTCTTCTAGGTTAAACCGTTTCTTGGCAGTAACAGTTTTAATTTTTAGGTTTCACTCTGTTTTCTACTATATGGGTACATGTAGTTGGAACTCTAAATCAAACACGGTTTGTGCTAGCTCTTTGAAACTTGACACAATAAAGGAATTCCAAGTTCTATCTCTATGGTTTGTTTCCTATTGATGTAGCCCTAAGGAGAGACTGGCACAAATCACTTTCATGGAAAGGGGTTGCCAAGCTTCCAAAAAACTACGAGTTTCCTGAAATGTCAGCACAATTTTTTCACCGACCCTTGATGACATTTTCAGGTAATGATCAGTACCCCAATCCCAGTTGGCTCACCACATTTCGTTCTTCTAGGTTAAACCGTTTGTTGGCAGTAACAGTTCGAATTTTTAGGTTTCACTCTGTTTTCTCCTATATGGATACATGTAGTAGGAACTCTAAATCAACGACCGCTTGTGCTAGCTCTTTGAAACTTGACACAATTAAGTAGTTCCAAGTTCTATCTCTATGGTTTGTTTCCTATTGATGTAGCCCTAAGCAGAGATGGTGCAAATCACTTTCATGGAAAGGGTTGCCAACTTCCAAAAAACTACGAGTTTCCTGAAATCTCAGCACACATTTTTTCAACCAATCTTGATGACACTTTCAGGTAATGATCAGCACCCCAATCCCACTTGGCACACCAAATTTCGTTCTTCTAGGTTAAAACGTTCGTTGGCAGTAACAGTTTTAATTTTAAGGTTTCACTCTGTTTTCTACTATATGGGTACATGTAGTTGGAACTCTAAATCAAACACGGTTTGTGATAGCTCTTTGAAACTTGACACAATAATGAAGTTCCAAGTTCTATCTCTATGGTTTGTTTCCTATTGATGTAGCCCTAAGCAGAGACTGGCGCAAATCAGGTAAATGGAAAGGGGTTGCCAAGCTTCCAAAAAACAACGAGTTTCCAGAAATCTCAGCACATATTTTTTCACCCAATCTTGATGACACTTTCAGGTAATGATCAGTACCCCAATCCCACTTGGCTCACCAAATTTCGTTCTTCTAGTTTAAACCGTTCATTGGCAGTAACCGTTTTAATTTTTAGGTTTCACTCTGTTTTCTCCTATATGGGTACATGTAGTTGGAACTCTAAATCAAACACGGTTTGTGCTACCTCTTTGAAACTTGACACAATAAAGAAGTTCCAAGTTCTATCTCTATGGTTTGTTTCCTATTGATGTAGCCCTAAGCAGAGACTGGTGAAAATCACTTTCATGGAAAGGGGTTGCCAAGCTTCCAAAAAAACTACGAGTTTCCTGAAACCTCAGCACACATTTTTTTAACCAATCTGGATGACACTTTCAGGTAGAGATCAGCACCCCAATCCCACTTGGCACACCACATTTCATTCTTCTAGGATAAACCGTTCGTTGGCAGTAACAGTTTTAATTTTTAGGTTTCACTCTGTTTTCTACTATATGGGTACATGTAGTTGGAACTCTAAATCAAACACGGTTTGTGCTAGCTCTATGAAACTTGACACAATAATCTAGTTCCATGTTCTATCTCTATGGTTTGTTTCCTATTGATGTAGCCCTAAGCAGACTGGCGCAAATCACTTTCATGGAAAGGGGTTGGCAAGCTTCCAAAAAACTACGAGTTTCCTGAATTCTCAGCACACATTTTTTCACCCAATCTGGATGACACTTTCAGGTAATGATCAGTACCCCAATCCCACTTGGGACACCAAATTTCGTTCTTCTAGGTTAAAACGTTCGTCGGCAGTAACCGTTTTATTTTTTTAGGTTTCACTCTGTTTTCTCCTATATGGGTACATGTAGTTGGAACTGTAAATCAAACACGGTTTGTTCTACCTCTTTGAAACTTAACACAATAAAGAAGTTCCAAGTTCTATCTCTATGGTTTGTTTCCTATTGATGTAGCCCTAAGCAGAGACTGGCGCAAATCCCTTTCATGGAAAGGGGTTGCCAAGCTTCCAAAATCTACGAGTTTCCTGAAATCACAGCACTCATTTTTTCACCCAATCTTGATGACACGTTCAGGTAATGATCAGTACCCCAATCCCACTTGGCTCACCAAATTTCGTTCTTCTAGGTTAAACCGTTCGTTGGCAGTAACCGTTTTAATTTTTAGGTTTCACTCTGTTTTCTCCTATATGGGTACATGTAGTTGGAACTCTAAATCAAACACGGTTTGTGCTACCTCTTTGAAACTTGACACAATAAATAAGTTCCAAGTTCTATCTCTATGGTTTGTTTCCTATTTATGTAGCCCTAAGCAGAGACTGGCGCAAATCACTTTCATGGAAAGGGGTTGCCAAGGTTCCAAAAAACTACGAGTTTCCTGAAATCTCAGCACATATTTTTTCACCCAATCTTGATGACACGTTCAGGTAATGATCAGTACCCCAATCCCACTTGGCTCACCAAATTTCGTTCTTCTAGGTTAAACCGTTCGTTGGCAGTAACAGTTCTAATTTTTAGGTTTCACTCTGTTTTCTCCTATATGGTTACATGTATTTGGAACTCCAAATCAAACACGGTTTGTGCTAGCTCTTTGAAACTTGACACAATAAAGTAGTTCCAAGTTCTATCTCTATGGTTCGTTTCCTATTGATGTAGCCCTAAGCAGAGACTGGTGCAAATCACTTTAATGGAAAGGTGTTGCCAACTTCCAAAAAACTACGAGTTTACTGAAATCTCTGCACACATTTTTTCAACCAAACTGGATGACACTTTCAGGTAATGATCAGCACCCCAATCCCACTTGGCACACCAAATTTCGTTCTTGTATGTTAAACCATTCGTTGGCAGTAACAGTTTTAATTTTTAGGTTTCACTCTGTTTTCTCCTATATGGGTACATGTATTTGCAACTCTAAATCAAACACGGTTTGTGCTAACTCTTTGAAACTTGACACCATAAAGAAGTTCCAAGTTCTATCTCTATGGTTCGTTTCCTATTGATGTAGCCCTAAGCAGAGACGGGCGCAAATCACTTTCATGGAAAGGGGTTGCCAAGCTTCCAAAAAACTACGAGTTTCCTGAAATGTCAGCACAATTTTTTCGCCTAACCTTGATGACACTTTCAGGTAATGATCAGTACCCCAATCCCAGTTGGCTCACCAAATTTGGTTCTTCTATGTTAAACCGTTTGTTGGCAGTAACAGTTCTAATTTTTAGGTTTCACTGTGTTTTCTCCTATATAGATACATGTAGTTGGAACTCTAAATCAAAGACCGCTTGTGCTAGCTAGTTGAAACTTGACACAATAAAGTAGTTCCAAGTTCTATCTCTATGGTTTGTTTCCTATTGATGTAGCCCTAAGCAGAGACTGGTACAAATCACTTTCATGGAAAGGGTTTGCCAACTTCCAAAAAACTACGAGTTTCCTGAAATCTCAGCACACATTTTTTCAACCTATCTCGATGACACTTTCAGGTAATGATCAGCACCCCAATCCCACTTGGCACACCAAATTTCGTTCTTCTAGGTTAAACCGTTTCTTGGCACTAACAGTTTTAATTTTTAGGTTTCACTCTGTTTTCTACTATATGGGTACATGTAGTTGGAACTCTAAATCAAACACGGTTTGTGCTAGCTCTTTGAAACTTGACACAATAAAGTAGTTCCAAGTTCTGTCTCTATGGTTTGTTTCTTATTGATGTATCCCTAAGCAGAGACTGGCGCTAATCACTTTCATGGAAAGGGGTTGCCAAGCTTCCAAAAAACTACGAGTTTCCGGAAATTTCAGCACACATTTTTTCACCCAATCTTGATGACACATTCAGGTAATGATCAGTAACCCAATCCCACTTGGCTCATCAAATTTCGTTCTTCTAGGTTAAACCGTTCGTTGGCAGTAAAAGTTTTAATTTTTAGGTTTCACTCTGTTTTCTCCTATATGGATACATGTAGTTGGAACTCTAAATCAAACACGGTTTGTGCTAACTCTTTGAAACTTGACACAATAAAGAAGTTCCAAGTTCTATCTCTATGGTTCGTTTCCTATTGATGTAGCCCTAAGCAGAGACTGGCGCAAATCACTTTCATGGAAAGGGGTTGACAAGCTTCCAAAAAACTACGAGTTTCCTGAAATGTCAGCACAATTTTTTCGGCCAACCTTGATACACTTTCAGGTAATGATCAGTACCTTAATCCCAGTTGGCTCACCAAATTTGGTTCTTAGAGCTTAAACCGTTTGTTGGCAGTAACAGTTCTAATTTTTAGGTTTCACTGTGTTTTCTCCTCTATGGATACATGTAGTTGGAACTCTAAATCAAAGACCACTTGTGCTAGCTAGTTGAAACTTGACACAATAAAGTAGTTCCAAGTTCTATCTCTATGGTTTGTTTCCTATTGATGTAGCCCTAAGCAGAGACTGGTACAAATCACTTTCATGGAAATGGGTTGCCAACTTCCAAAAAACTACGAGTTTCCTGAAATCTCAGCACACATTTTTTCAACCAATCTCGATGACACTTTCAGGTAATGATCAGCACCCCAATCCCACTTGGCACACCAAATTTCGTTCTTCTAGGTTAAACCGTTTCTTGGCAGTAACAGTTTTAATTTTTAGGTTTCACTCTGTTTTCTACTATATGGGTACATGTAGTTGGAACTCTAAATCAAACACGGTTTGTGCTAGCTCTTTGAAACTTGACACAATAAAGGAATTCCAAGTTCTATCTCTATGGTTTGTTTCCTATTGATGTAGCCCTAAGGAGAGACTGGCACAAATCACTTTCATGGAAAGGGGTTGCCAAGCTTCCAAAAAACTACGAGTTTCCTGAAATGTCAGCACAATTTTTTCACCGAACCTTGATGACATTTTCAGGTAATGATCAGTACCCCAATTCCACTTGGCTCACCACATTTCGTTCTTCTAGGTTAAACCGTTTGTTGGCAGTAACAGTTCGAATTTTTAGGTTTCACTCTGTTTTCTCCTATATGGATACATGTAGTAGGAACTCTAAATCAACGACCGCTTGTGCTAGCTCTTTGAAACTTGACACAATTAAGTAGTTCCAAGTTCTATCTCTATGGTTTGTTTCCTATTGATGTAGCCCTAAGCAGAGATGGTGCAAATCACTTTCATGGAAAGGGTTGCCAACATCCAAAAAACTACGAGTTTCCTGAAATCTCAGCACACATTTTTTCAACCAATCTCGATGACACTTTCAGGTAATGATCAGCACCCCAATCCCACTTGGCACACCAAATTTCGTTCTTCTAGGTTAAAACGTTCGTTGGCAGTAACAGTTTTAATTTTACGGTTTCACTCTGTTTTCTACTATATGGGTACATGTAGTTGGAACTCTAAATCAAACACGGTTTGTGATAGCTCTTTGAAACTTGACACAATAATGAAGTTCCAAGTTCTATCTCTATGGTTTGTTTCCTATTGATGTAGCCCTAAGCAGAGACTGGCGCAAATCAGGTAAATGGAAAGGGGTTGCCAAGCTTCCAAAAAACAACGAGTTTCCAGAAATCTCAGCACATATTTTTTCACCCAATCTTGATGACACTTTCAGGTAATGATCAGTACCCCAATCCCACTTGGCTCACCAAATTTCGTTCTTCTAGTTTAAACCGTTCATTGGCAGTAACCGTTTTAATTTTTAGGTTTCACTCTGTTTTCTCCTATATGGGTACATGTAGTTGGAACTCTAAATCAAACACGGTTTGTGCTACCTCTTTGAAACTTGACACAATAAAGAAGTTCCAAGTTCTATCTCTATGGTTTGTTTCCTATTGATGTAGCCCTAAGCAGAGACTGGTGAAAATCACTTTCATGGAAAGGGGTTGCCAAGCTTCCAAAAAAACTACGAGTTTCCTGAAACCTCAGCACACATTTTTTTAACCAATCTGGATGACACTTTCAGGTAGAGATCAGCACCCCAATCCCACTTGGCACACCACATTTCATTCTTCTAGGATAAACCGTTCGTTGGCAGTAACAGTTTTAATTTTTAGGTTTCACTCTGTTTTCTACTATATGGGTACATGTAGTTGGAACTCTAAATCAAACACGGTTTGTGCTAGCTCTATGAAACTTGACACAATAATCTAGTTCCATGTTCTATCTCTATGGTTTGTTTCCTATTGATGTAGCCCTAAGCAGACTGGCGCAAATCACTTTCATGGAAAGGGGTTGGCAAGCTTCCAAAAAACTACGAGTTTCCTGAATTCTCAGCACACATTTTTTCACCCAATCTGGATGACACTTTCAGGTAATGATCAGTACCCCAATCCCACTTGGGACACCAAATTTCGTTCTTCTAGGTTAAAACGTTCGTCGGCAGTAACCGTTTTATTTTTTTAGGTTTCACTCTGTTTTCTCCTATATGGGTACATGTAGTTGGAACTGTAAATCAAACACGGTTTGTTCTACCTCTTTGAAACTTAACACAATAAAGAAGTTCCAAGTTCTATCTCTATGGTTTGTTTCCTATTGATGTAGCCCTAAGCAGAGACTGGCGCAAATCCCTTTCATGGAAAGGGGTTGCCAAGCTTCCAAAATCTACGAGTTTCCTGAAATCACAGCACTCATTTTTTCACCCAATCTTGATGACACGTTCAGGTAATGATCAGTACCCCAATCCCACTTGGCTCACCAAATTTCGTTCTTCTAGGTTAAACCGTTCGTTGGCAGTAACAGTTCTAATTTTTAGGTTTCACTCTGTTTTCTCCTATATGGTTACATGTAGTTGGAACTCCAAATCAAACACGGTTTGTGCTAGCTCTTTGAAACTTGACACAATAAAGTAGTTCCAAGTTCTATCTCTATGGTTCGTTTCCTATTGATGTAGCCCTAAGCAGAGACTGGTGCAAATCACTTTAATGGAAAGGTGTTGCCAACTTCCAAAAAACTACGAGTTTACTGAAATCTCTGCACACATTTTTTCAACCAAACTGGATGACACTTTCAGGTAATGATCAGCACCCCAATCCCACTTGGCCCACCAAATTTCGTTCTTGTATGTTAAACCATTCGTTGGCAGTAACAGTTTTAATTTTTAGGTTTCACTCTGTTTTCTCCTATATGGGTACATGTATTTGCAACTCTAAATCAAACACGGTTTGTGCTAACTCTTTGAAACTTGACACCATAAAGAAGTTCCAAGTTCTATCTCTATGGTTCGTTTCCTATTGATGTAGCCCTAAGCAGAGACGGGTGCAAATCACTTTCATGGAAAGGGGTTGCCAAGCTTCCAAAAAACTACGAGTTTCCTGAAATGTCAGCACAATTTTTTCGCCTAACCTTGATGACACTTTCAGGTAATGATCAGTACCCCAATCCCAGTTGGCTCACCAAATTTGGTTCTTCTATGTTAAACCGTTTGTTGGCAGTAACAGTTCTAATTTTTAGGTTTCACTGTGTTTTCTCCTATATAGATATATGTAGTTGGAACTCTAAATCAAAGACCGCTTGTGCTAGCTAGTTGAAACTTGACACAATAAAGTAGTTCCAAGTTCTATCTCTATGGTTTGTTTCCTATTGATGTAGCCCTAAGCAGAGACTGGTACAAATCACTTTCATGGAAAGGGTTTGCCAACTTCCAAAAAACTACGATTTTCCTGAAATCTCAGCACACATTTTTTCAACCTATCTCGATGACACTTTCAGGTAATGATCAGCACCCCAATCCCACTTGGCACACCAAATTTCGTTCTTCTAGGTTAAACCGTTTCTTGGCACTAACAGTTTTAATTTTTAGGTTTCACTCTGTTTTCTACTATATGGGTACATGTAGTTGGAACTCTAAATCAAACACGGTTTGTGCTAGCTCTTTGAAACTTGACACAATAAAGAAGTTCCAAGTTCTATCTCTATGGTTTGTTTCCTATTGATGTAGCCCTAAGCAGAGACTGGCGCAAATCACTTTCAAGGACAGGGGTTGCCAAGCTTCCAAAAAACTACGAGTTTCCTGAAATGTCAGCACAATTTTTTCACCCAACCTTGATGACACTTTCAGGTAATGATCAGTACCCCAATCCCAGTTGGCTCACCAAATTTTGTTCTTCTAGGTTAAACCGTTTGTTGGCAGTAACAGTTCTAATTGTAGCCCTAAGCAAAGATTGGTACAAATCACTTTCATGGAAAGGGGTTGCCAAGCTTCCAAAAAACTACGAGTTTCCTGAAATCTCAGTGCCGCAGTCTTGGCTGGGCACAGAATCACGAGCCACCACACAGCTTTGTAGATTCAAACAGCAATTCTTTATTCCCGAACTCACACCGGCCTCCACACACGTTCTGGGGCAATCCCAGTTCTGCTGCCACCCAATTCACCTACTCCACGAGGCTTATTTCCCAAAATGCTCTCTGAATCTCACGAGAGTTCAACAGGAGCTTAGGCAGCAGGAACGCCCTAATTCCAGCAGCAATAATCCTCAACATTGAACTTCCCTAAAATCCAAGGTCTTAAACTGGGAACGCCTTGTCTTAAACCGGGAACGCCCTAAACCCAAGGATTGGGATACTTCCTCAAACTGCAGGATACACCCTAATCCTGGATCCACTCTCGTCCTTGGGCAGGTCACCTAACATGCAATGTCAACAGCGAAATTAACATGGGGTACGCTGGCAAGGAAATTTCCTACTTGGTAATGGCCCTCAGCATCTCCCCCCTTCTGATTAATTAAACAACAAGCAATGTGGCTTAAGGACCGTGCCTGGTAGGTTGTCCAATTCAACATATGGTTCTTACCCGTCATGGGAAAACTGACCTTTAGGCGTCAGCCTCCTGTCTTAGGTTGAATCCACTGCAATCAGATCAACCCGTCACTGACTACCGGTCCAGCATTCAGCCAAGCTTGTGGAAAGGCCTATGCACCAGTGGGGGGGTGAGGTTTCTTGCCTCACCTCTGTTGGCCCCCAAATATCCTTGGTGCCAGTGGGGGGGTGAGGTTCTTGCCTCACCTCTGTTGGCCCCCAAATTTTAGACCATCACTAGTAGAAGGGAGGAGGATACAGAAATGCCACGACACCAAGCCAATTGACGGCTCCTTTGGAAAAATTGCGTCACTGTTGACACCATCAGCAAAGATATGCCAGCATTACCACAATTAACATGGGGTGCGCTGGCAAGGAAATTGCATCACTGGTGACACCATCAGCAAAGATATGCCAGCAGTACCACAATTCGCTGCATCAGATGATATTTCACAATGCATGCAACTGATATATAGTCCAGGCAAGTTCTGCAGGCAGTTCAAATCGGAGGAGTCTATCAATATGTCCATTTCCTCCCAAAGTAAATCGAGTCCTTGATTGAGCATAACTTGTTGAGTTATATTCATTGATGCATCAGTTTATACAGTTACTGTGATGGCTATCATAGAAGCTGTAGTTTGGTTTTATCTTAGTCTTCACCGGCACTTGGATGGAGATGGGAATTCTGGCAATGATGCTAAAGAGACATTATCCTGAACAGAATTATTAAATATAATGAAAAGGAAAGGTGAAAGTAAACAAACAGATCTGTTAACCTCCTAAAAAACAATCCTTAGCAGCTGTTTACCTAATTTAAATTAGTAAGCAAACAGATCTGTTAACCACCTTTAAAAACAATCCTTAACAGCTGTTTACCTAATTAAAATTAAAGCATTTAAATCACGTGAATAAAAAAAAATTTGGATCCATTTTTTCATGAGCGCTCCTTATATATGAAATATGGACATACACACATACAGACATACAACACAAAACAGAAATGTGCACACATAACATACAACACATAAGACAATAAAGGCCTTGTAGTTTTACCTAGGTGAAATCTCCATTGCAATGTTTAAAAACTCCACAGTCAAAAAATAAAACACAGTCAAAAAATAAAACTGATCAGAAAAACATTAACCTAGGTTTGTATGAGCTCAAAAATAAAATAGAACTTTACGATGTGGGAAAAATGCAATAATAAAATAGATATTGAAAAAAGCACCATGGTTAATCACTGTCGCAGATGTAAGAATAGCCAAACTGGAGCTCTGGATATCAGCTGTTATGGATTTGAGACAAATCATCTTCTTTTTCTGTAGAAATTGCTTTAGTTAATCTCTCTGGAATCCAAATCGGCTGCTGTTCTCCCTGCGGAAAAACACAGACGGAACCCCGATTCCAGACAATAACTGGATCAGGACCTTTCCATTGTCCTGTTAGAACATCTTTCCAAAGTACCTTAGGCTTATGTACATTTTTCGGATACATATGTCTTTCCGCAGCACTAAGTCCTGATGAATCCAAATTTAAAAAGTTTAGAGTAAAAAGGGTTATTTTAAGTTTATCTTTGGGGGATATATACCCCTTACCAATTCCCTCTTTTTGCTTTAATAGGTACGTTTTAATAGTTTGATGAGCTCTTTCAACTATGCCTTGTCCCTGTGGATTGTATGGGATTCCTGTTATATGAGTAATACCGAATGATGAGCAAAATTGTTTAAAAGAGGCAGATGTATAACCAGGACCATTATCAGTTTTTAACTGTTTAGGAACACCCACAGTGGCAAAATTTTGTAAGCAATGAGCTATAACATCTTTAGTTTTTTCTCCGGCATGAAGGGAGCCCATCAAAAATCCAGAAGAAGTATCAACTGTAACATGTAAATATTTTAATTTTCCAAATTCTGGCAAGTGTGTGACGTCCATCTGCCAAATATGGTTAGGTATCAGTCCTCTAGGATTGACTCCAAGATTAACTTGTGGTAGAAAGGTCACACAATTTTGACATTGTTTTATTATATGCCTGGCTTGTTCCTTAGTTATTTTAAAACGCTTTTGTAAAGTATTAGCATTGACATGAAACCTTTTATGAAAATTTGTAGCTTCTTCTAATGTAGAGAAAATATGTACGTCATGTGTAGTTTTATCTGCTAAATCATTGCCCAAACTAAGGGCTCCAGGCAATCCTGTATGTGCCCTAATATGTCCTATAAAGAATGGATCTTTTCTGTCCCATATTAGACTTTGTATAGTGGAAAACAAAGAAAAAACAGTAGAGGAAGGGGAAATCCTACCAGCATCTTCAAGGGAATTAATAGCATTAACTATATATTGACTATCAGAAAATAAATTAAATACAGAATCTTTGAACATCACAAAAGCTTGTAAAACTGCATTAAGCTCTACCTTTTGAGCTGATTGTTTGGGTACTAAAAATGTAAAAGTTTGATCAGGGGTAACTACGGCTGCTGTACCATTATTAGACCCATCAGTGAATATATTTGGAGCATTCATGATAGGTGTTTTCCTTGTCATTTTAGGAAAAACTACAGGATGCTTAGACCAAAAAGACAACAAAGGATTCGATGGCAAATGATTATCAAATGAAACATTAGATTTACACATGATTATTGCCCAAGTATTTAGCTCATTAGCTAACTCATCAATTTGATCCATAGTATATGGAGTAATAATTTTATTGGGAGAAATTCCAAACACTCCCTTTGCAGCTCTTATTCCTTTGAGTATTAATTGTCCTACAGCCTCAGGATACCTAGTAAGAATAGTGTTAGGAGAATAAGATAAATGTATCCACAATAATGGACCTTCTTGCCAAAATACTCCTGTAGGAATATTTTTTGTTGGTAGTACAATAAATAATAAAGGCAAACTTATATCAATTCTATCTAAATGCATATTTTCCATATAAGTTTCAATAATTTTTAATGCCTTTCTAGCTTTAGGAGTTAACATTCGGGGTGAATTAGGATCTGATGGACCCTTTAGAATATCAAATAAAGGTCCCAACTCTCCTGTTGGTATGCCTAGATAAGGTCTTATCCAATTTATGTCTCCCAATAACTTTTGAAAATCGTTGAGTGATTTGAGTTGATCTACTCGTATTTGAATTTTCGGCGGACGGACCATGGTTGAGGATAATAGAACCCCTAAATAATTAATTGGAAAATTTAATTGTACTTTATCTATTCCTATCTCTAGATTATAATTTTTTAATAAGTTCGTAAGTGTGGCATAACATTCCAGCAATATGTTTTTATCTTTATGTGCTAATAATACATCATCCATATAGTGAAATATTTTTAGTTCAGGATTTTGATTTCTAAGTGGCTGGATTGCTTTATTTACATAGATTTGACACATAGTTGGACTGTTAGCCATACCTTGAGGGAGTACTTTCCACTCATATCTCTCATCAGGACCTTCATGATTTAATGCAGGGATAGTAAATGCAAAACGTGGACTATCCTCGGGATGAATTGGAATCGAAAAAAAACAATCTTTAATATCTATAGATAAAACATGCCACGTTTTTGGTAAAGCAGACAATTGAGGAATCCCTGATTGAGCAGGTCCCATAATAACCATCTCATTATTAATGGCTCTTAAATCTTGCAATAATCTCCATTTACCCGATTTCTTTTTGATGACAAAAATGGGAGTATTATGGGGAGATACGGAAGGTTGTAAATGTCCTTCCGCTAATTGTTGTTTGACCAGATCATGGGCTACTTGTATCTTTTCTTTAGTCAAGGGCCACTGAGGAACCCACACTGGTCTTTCTGATTTCCAAGTAATTTTGATTGTCTCAGTGGCCCTTTCTGAAAATCCGACCCATGTCTGTCTGTTCCTTGATCTAATTGAATTGGTGCTGCTAAACCTTGTTCTTGTTTTCCTAATCTTTTTTCTTTCTTAACACCTTGTCTAGCCCTAGTAGTGGGCGCATTAGAATTGATGTTATTTGTTAACATCAAACCTAGTTGATCCAGGACATCTCGTCCCCATAGATTAATGGGAAGGTGATCCAAAACATATGGTTGTATAGATCCTTCACATCCTTCAGGATCCTTCCAATCTAATACCATAGAACTTCTATGGGGATTAGTAGCCACTCCTAGGCCTCGAAGCGTTTGAGTGGCTTGTTGTAATGGCCAATGTTTTGGCCATTCTCGACGAGATATAATGCTAAGGTCAGCACCTATGTCCAGTAGCCCATTAAACTCGTGCCCTTGAATATTTAGTTTTAGCATCGGGCGAGAATCTCAATTTAAAGACAACATAGCCCAATCTACCCCTGTGGAGCCTAATCCCTTAGAACCTCTTTCTACATTATGACTAGAGAACTTATTATGTAGGCTGGGTATTATTAACAACTGTGCTATTCTATCTCCAGGTGAAATTACTGATATACCTCCTGGAGAACTAGCTATAATTTTTATTTCACCTACATAATCGGGATCAATTACCCCAGGACTTATCATAAGTCCTTTTAATGTAGATGAACTACGTCCCAATAATAAGCCTACTGTTCCTTGGGGAAGAGGTCCTTTTACTCCTGTAGGAATGATTTGAACTCCCAACTCTGGAGTTAATACTGCTCTGGCAGAGGCGCAGATGTCCAACCCTGCGCTCCCTCGGGTTTGTCTGATGAGGGATTTAATGGACAATGTGTCCTGGGCACCACCCTGATGGTGTTGCTGGGTTCCTCCACTGCCCCGTATATTTGTGGTTTTGGGCCCCGGAGCATTGGGCCCCTCACTCCGTTTTTTGGCAATGAAGCCTGATGCCTTTCTCCACGATATTGTGGGTAAATACCTGATCCTTGTCTGTTTTTTGATAACGGAGTACCTTCTATGGTGGTTTGAGAACGGCATGGTCTGAATCTCTAACACTTTGCTTAACACCTTTTCGGTTTCTTTTTTACTAATTTCTAATCTTCTATAAGAATAACGCAACCCAATAAGATAACACAGAACAAAACCAAAACTGAATGAAACAAAAACTGAATAAAAATTCGCTGTATCAATTTTCTCTTTCTCTGGGCTGACAAACTTCAAACCTTCAGCCATCCATTTTTCCCAGTTTGCCTGAGAAATTTCTAGGGACAGGCAGCTTGAAACAAAAACGAAATAAATCAAAACAAGAACACATTGTTTTTTAAAATAGTCACCCATTCTCTCGCCTTCCCTCAGGGGCGAGGAATTTCACTTACCTCCAAGTTTCAGACGTTCCGTGTACAGGCCACCAAATGCCGCAGTCTTGGCTGGGCACAGAATCACGAGCCACCACACAGCTTTGTAGATTCAAATAGCAATTCTTTATTCCCGAACTCACACCGGCCTCCACACACGTTCTGGGGCAATCCCAGTTCTGCTGCCACACAATTCACCTACTCCACGAGGCTTATTTCCCAAAATGCTCTCTGAATCTCACGAGAGTTCAACAGGAGCTTAGGCAGCAGGAACGCCCTAATTCCAGCAGCAATAATCCTCAACATCGAACTTCCCTAAAATCCAAGGTCTTAAACTGGGAACGCCTTGTCTTAAACCGGGAACGCCCTAAACCCAAGGATTGGGATACTTCCTCAAACTGCAGGATACACCCTAATCCTGGATCCACCCTCGTCCTTGGGCAGGGTCACCTAACATGCAATGTCAACAGCGAAATTAACATGGGGTACGCTGGCAAGGAAATTTCCTACTAGGTAATGGCCCTCAGCATCTCAGCACACATTTTTTCACCCAATCTTGATGACACTTTCAGGTAATGATCAGTACCCCAATCCCACTTGGGTCACCAAATTTCATTCTTCTAGGTTAAACCGTTCGTTGGGAGTAACAGTTTAAATTTTTAGGTTTCATCTGTTTTCGCCTATATGGATACATGTAGTTTGAACTCTAAATCAAATACGGTTTGTGCTAGCTCTTTGAATCTTGACAAAATAGAGAAGATCCAAGTTCTATCTCTATGGTTTGTTTCCTATTGATGTAGCCCTAAGCAGAGACTGGCACAAGTCACTTTCATGGAAAGGCGTTGCCAAGATTCCAAAAAACTACGAGTTTCCTGAAATCTCAGCACACATTTTTCACCCAATCTGGATGACACTTTCAGGTAATGATCAGTACCCCAATCCCTCTTGGCACACCAAATTTTGTTCTTCTAGGTTAAACCGTTCGTTGGCAGTAACAGTTTTAATTTTTAGGTTTCACTCTGTTTTCTCCTATATAGATCCATGTATTTGGAACTCTAAATCAAACATGGTTTGTGCTCGCTCTTTGAAACTTGACACAATAAAGTAGTTCCAAGTTCTATCTCTATGGTTTGTTTCCTATTGATGTAGCCCAAAGCAGAGACTGGCGCAAATCACTTTCATGGAAAGGGGTTGCCAAGCTTCCAAACAACTACGAGTTTCCTGAAATCTCAGCACACATTTTTTCACCCAATCTGGATGACACTTTCAGGTAATGATCAGTACCCCAATCCCACTTGGCTCACCAAATTTCGTTCTTCTAGGTTAAACTGTTCGTTGGCAGTAACAGTTTTAATTTTTAGGTTTCACTCTGTTTTCTCCTATAAGGATACATGTAGTTGGAACACTAAATCAAACACGGTTTGTGCTAGCTCTTTGAAACTTGACACAATAAAATAGTTCCAAGTTCTGTCTCTATGGTTTGTTTCCTATTGATGTAGCCCTAAGCAAAGACTGGTGCAAATCACTTTCATGGAAAGGGGTTGCCAAGCTTCCAAAAAACTACGGGTTTCCTGAAATCTCAGCACACATTTTTTTACCCAATCTTGATGACACTTTCAGGTAATAATCAGTACCCCAATCCCACTTGGGTCACCAAATTTCGTTCTTCTAGGTTAAACCGTTCGTTGGCAGTAACAGTTTTAATTTTTAGGTTTCACTCTGTTTTCTCCTATATGGATACATGTAGTTGGAACTCTAAATCAAACACGGTTTGTGCTAGCTCTTTGAAACTTGACACAATAAAGTAGTTCCAAGTTCTATCTCTATGGTTTGCTTCCTATTGATGTAGCCCTAAGCAGAGACTGGTGCAAATAACTTTCATGGAAAGGCGTTGCCAAGATTCCAAAAAACTACGAGTTTCCTGAAATCTCAGCACACATTTTTTCACCCAATCTTGATGACACTTTCAGGTAATGATCAGTACCCCAATCCCACTTGGCTCACCAAATTTCGTTCTTCTAGGTTAAACTCTTCGTTGGCAGTAACAGTTTAAATTTTTACTTTTCACTAAGTTTTCTCACAGATGGATACATGTAGTTGGAACTCTAAATCAAACACGGTTTGTGCAAGCTCTTTGAAACGTGACACAATAAAGTAGTTCCAAGTTCTATCTCTATGGTTTGTTTCCTATTGATGTAGCCCTAAGCAGAGACTGGCACAAATCACTTTCATAAAAAGGCGTTGCCTAGATTCCAAAAAACTACGAGTTTCCTGAAATCTCAGCACACATTTTTCACCCAATCTTGATGACACTTTCAGGTAATGATGAGTACCCCAATCCCTCTTGGCACACCAAATTTCGTTCTACTAGTTTAACCGTTCGTTGGCAGTAACAGTTTTAATTTTTAGGTTTCACTCTGTTTTCTCCTATATAGATACATGTATTTGGAACTCTAAATCAAACATGGTTTGTGCTCGCTCTTAGAAACTTGACAAAATAAAGTAGTTCCAAGTTCTATCTCTATGGTTTGTTTCCTATTGATGTAGCCCAAAGCAGAGACTGGCGAAAATCACTTTCATGGAAAGGGGTTGCCAAGCTTCCAAACAACTACGAGTTTCCTGAAATCTCAGCACACATTTTTTCACCCAATCTGGATGACACTTTCAGGTAATGATCAGTACCCCAATCCCACTTGGCTCACCAAATTTCGTTCTTCTAGGTTAAACTGTTCGTTGGCAGTAACAGTTTTAATTTTTAGGTTTCACTCTGTTTTCTCCTATAAGGATACATGTAGTTGGAACACAAAATCAAACACGGTTTGTGCTAGCTCTTTCAAACTTGACACAATAAATTAGTTCCAAGTTCTATCTCTATGGTTTGTTTCCCATTGATGTAGACCTAAGCAGAGACTGGTGCAAATCACTTTCATGGAAAGGGGTTGCCAAGCTTCCAAAAAACTACGAGTTTCCTGAAATCTCAGCACACATTTTTTCACCCAATCTTGATGACACTTTCAGGTAATGATCAGTACCCCAATCCCACTTGGGTCACCAAATTTCATTCTTCTAGGTTAAACCGTTCGTTGGGAGTAACAGTTTTAATTTTTAGGTTTCATCTGTTTTCGCATATATGGATACATGTAGTTTGAACTCTAAATCAAATACGGTTTGTGATAGCTCTTTGAATCTTGACACAATAGAGAAGATCCAAGTTCTGTCTCTATGGTTTGTTTCCTATTGATGTAGCCCTAAGCAGAGACTGGCACAAATCACTTTCATGGAAAGGCGTTGCCAAGATTCCAAAAAACTACGAGTTTCCTGAAATCTCAGCACACATTTTTTCACCCAATCTTGATGACACTTTCAGGTAATGATCAGTACCCCATTCCCACTTGGCTAACCAAATTTCGTTCTTCTAGGTTAAACCGTTCATTGGTAGTAACAGTTTGAAATTTTAGGTTTCACTCTGTTTTTTCCTATATGGATACATGTAGTTGGAACTCTAAATCAAACACGGTTTGTGCTAGCTCTTTGAAACTTGACACAATAAAGTAGTTCCAAGTTCTATCTCTATGGTTTGCTTCCTATTGATGTAGCCCTAAGCAGAGACTGGTGCAAATCACTTTCAAGGAAAGGGGTTGCCAAGCTTCCAAAAAACTACGAGTTTCCTGAAATCTCAGCACACATTTTTTCATCCAATCTTGATGATACTTTTAGGTAATGATCAGTACCCCAATCCCACTTGGCTCACCAAATTTCATTCTTCTAGGTTAAACCGTTCGTTGGAAGTAACAGTTTTAATTTTTAGGTTTCATCTGTTTTCTCTTATATGGATACATGTAGTTGGAACTCTAAATCAAATATGGTTTGTGCTAGCTCTTTGAAACTTGACACAATAGAGAAGATCCAAGTTCTATCTCTACGGTTTGTTTCCTATTGATGTAGCCCTAAGCAGAGCCTGGCGCAAATCACTTTCGTGGAAAGGGGTTGCCAAGCTTCCAAAAAACTACGAGTTTCCTGAAATCTCAGCACACATTTTTTCACCCAATCTTGATGACACTTTCAGGTAATGATCAGTACCCCAATCCCACTTGGCTCACCAAATTTCGTTCTTCTAGGTTAAACTCTTCGTTGGCAGTAACAGTTTAAATTTTTAGGTTTCACTAAGTTTTCTCACAGATGGATACATGTAGTTGGAACTCTAAATCAAACACGGTTTGTGCAAGCTCTTTGAAACTTGACACAATAAAGTAGTTCCAAGTTCTATCTCTATGGTTTGTTTCCTATTGATGTAGCCCTAAGCAGAGACTGGCACAAATCACTTTCATAAAAAAGGCGTTGCCTAGATTCCAAAAAACTACGAGTTTCCTGAAATCTCAGCACACATTTTTCACCCAATCTTGATGACACTTTCAGGTAATGATGAGTACCCCAATCCCTCTTGGCACACCAAATTTCGTTCTACTAGTTTAACCGTTCTTTGGCAGTAACAGTTTTAATTTTTAGGTTTCACTCTGTTTTCTCCTATATAGATACATGTATTTGGAACTCTAAATCAAACATGGTTTGTGCTCGCTCTTAGAAACTTGACAAAATAAAGTAGTTCCAAGTTCTATCTCTATGGTTTGTTTCCTATTGATGTAGCCCAAAGCAGAGACTGGCGAAAATCACTTTCATGGAAAGGGGTTGCCAAGCTTCCAAACAACTACGAGTTTCCTGAAATCTCAGCACACATTTTTTCACCCAATCTGGATGACACTTTCAGGTAATGATCAGTACCCCAATCCCACTTGGCTCACCAAATTTCGTTCTTCTAGGTTAAACTGTTCGTTGGCAGTAACAGTCTTAATTTTTAGGTTTCACTCTGTTTTCTCCTATAAGGATACATGTAGTTGGAACACTAAATCAAACACGGTTTGTGCTAGCTCTTTGAAACTTGACACAATAAATTAGTTCCAAGTTCTATCTCTATGGTTTGTTTCCCATTGATGTAGACCTAAGCAGAGACTGGTGCAAATCACTTTCATGGAAAGGGGTTGCCAAGTTTCCAAAAAACTACGAGTTTCCTGAAATCTCAGCACACATTTTTTCACCCAATCTTGATGACACTTTCAGGTAATGATCAGTACCCCAATCCCACTTGGGTCACCAAATTTCATTCTTCTAGGTTAAACCGTTCGTTCGGAGTAACAGTTTTAATTTTTAGGTTTCATCTGTTTTCGCATATATGGATACATGTAGTTTGAACTCTAAATCAAATACGGTTTGTGATAGCTCTTTGAATCTTGACACAATAGAGAAGATCCAAGTTCTGTCTCTATGGTTTGTTTCCTATTGATGTAGCCCTAAGCAGAGACTGGCACAAATCACTTTCATGGAAAGGCGTTGCCAAGATTCCAAAAAACTACGAGTTTCCTGAAATCTCAGCACACATTTTTTCACCCAATCTTGATGACACTTTCAGGTAATGATCAGTACCCCATTCCCACTTGGCTAACCAAATTTCGTTCTTCTAGGTTAAACCATTCATTGGTAGTAACAGTTTGAAATTTTAGGTTTCACTCTGTTTTTTCCTATATGGATACATGTAGTTGGAACTCTAAATCAAACACGGTTTGTGCTAGCTCTTTGAAACTTGACACAATAAAGTAGTTCCAAGTTCTATCTCTATGGTTTGCTTCCTATTGATGTAGCCCTAAGCAGAGACTGGTGCAAATAACTTTCAAGGAAAGGGGTTGCCAAGCTTCCAAAAAACTACGAGTTTCCTGAAATCTCAGCACACATTTTTTCATCCTATCTTGATGATACTTTTAGGTAATGATCAGTACCCCAATCCCACTTGGCTCACCAAATTTCATTCTTCTAGGTTAAACCGTTCGTTGGAAGTAACAGTTTTAATTTTTAGGTTTCATCTGTTTTCTCTTATATGGATACATGTAGTTGGAACTCTAAATCAAATACGGTTTGTGCTAGCTCTTTGAAACTTGACACAATAGAGAAGATCCAAGTTCTATCTCTACGGTTTGTTTCCTATTGATGTAGCCCTAAGCAGAGCCTGGCGCAAATCACTTTCGTGGAAAGGGGTTGCCAAGCTTCCAAAAAACTACGAGTTTCCTGAAATCTCAGCACACATTTTTTCACCCAATCTTGATGACACATTCAGGTAATGATCAGTACCCCAATCCCACTTGGCTCACCAAATTTCGTTCTTCTAGGTTAAACCGTTCGAGGGCAGGAACAGTTTTAATTTTTAGGTTTCACTCTGTTTTCTCCTATATGGATACATGTAGTTGGAACTCTAAATCAAACACGGTTTGTGCTAGCTCTTTGAAACTTGACACAATAAAGTAGTTCCAAGTTCTGTCTCTATGGTTTGTTTCTTATTGATGTATCCCTAAGCAGAGACTGGCGCTAATCACTTTCATGGAAAGGGGTTGCCAAGCTTCCAAAATACTACGAGTTTCCTGAAATCTCAGCACACATTTTTTCAACCAATCTCGATGACACTTTCAGGTAATGATCAGCACCCCAATCCCACTTGGCACACCAAATTTCGTTCTTCTAGGTTAAACAGATTCTTGGCAGTAACAGTTTTAATTTTTAGGTTTCACTCTGTTTTCTACTATATGGGTACATGTAGTTGGAACTCTAAATCAAACGCGGTTTGAGCTAGCTCTTTGAAACTTGACACAATAAAGGAATTGCAAGTTCTATCTCTATGGTTTTTTTCCTATTGATGTAGCCCTAAGCAGAGACTGGCGCAAATCACTTTCATGGAAAGGGGTTGCCAAGCTTCCAAAAAACTACGAGTTTCCGGAAATGTCAGCACAATTTTTTCACCCAACCTTGATGACACTTTCAGGTAATGATCAGTACCCCAATCCCAGTTGGCTCACCAAATTTCGTTCTTCTAGGTTAAACCGTTTGTTGGCAGTAACAGTTCTAATTTTTAGGTTTCACTCTGTTTTTTCCTATATGGATACATGTAGTAGGAACTCTAAATCAAAGACCGCTTGTGCTAGCTCTTTGAAACTTGACACAATTAAGTAGTTCCAAGTTCTGTCTCTATGGTTTGTTTCCTATTGATGTAGCCCTAAGCAGAGACTGGTGCAAATCACTTTCATGGAAAGGGTTGCCAACTTCCAAAAAACTACGAGTTTCCTGAAATCTCAGCACACATTTTTTCAACCAATCTCGATGACACTTTCAGGTAATGATCAGCACCCCAATCCCACTTGGTACACCAAATTTCGTTCTTCTAGGTTAAAACATTCGTTGGCAGTAACGGTTTTAATTTTTAGGTTTCACTCTGTTTTCTACTATATGGGTACATGTAGTTGGAACTCTAAATCAAACACGGTTTGTGCTAACTCTTTGAAACTTGACACAATAAAGAAGTTCCAAGTTCTATCTCTATGGTTTGTTTCCTATTGATGTAGCCCTAAGCAGAGACTGGCGCAAATCATTTTCATGGAAAGGGGTTGCCAAGCTTCCAAAAAACTACGAGTTTCCTGAAATGTCAGCACAATTTTTACGCCCAACCTTGATGACACTTTCAGGTAATGATCAGTACCCCAATCCCAGTTGGCTCACCAAATTTGGTTCTTCTAGGTTAAACCGTTTGTTGGCAGTAACAGTTCTAATTTTTAGGTTTCACTGTGTTTTCTCCTATATGGGTACATGTAGTTGGAACTCTAAATCAAACACGGTTTGTGCTAGCTCTTTGAAACTTGACACAATAAAGAAGTTCCAAGTTCTATCTCTATGGTTTGTTTCCTATTGATGTAGCCCTAAGCAGAGACTGGCGAAAATCACTTTCATGGAAAGGGGTTGCCAAGCTTCCAAAAAACTACGAGTTTCCTAAAATCTCAGCACACATTTTTTCACCCAATCTTGATGACACGTTCAGGTAATGATCAGTACCCCAATCCCACTTGGCTCACCAAATTTCGTTCTTCTAGGTTAAACCGTTCGTTGACAGTAACAGTTTTAATTTTTAGGTTTCACTCTGTTTTCTCCTATATGGATACATGTAGTTGGAACTCTAAATCAAACACTGTTTGTGCTAGCTCTTTGAAACTTGACACAATAAAGTAGTTCCAAGTTCTATCTCTATGGTTTGTTTCTTATTGATGTAGCCCTAAGTAGAGACTGGCGCATATCACTTTCATGGAAAGGGGTTGCCAAGCTTCCAAAAAACTAGGCGTTTCCTGAATTCTCAGCACACATTTTTTCAACCAATATCGATGACACTTTCAGGAAATGATCACTATCCCAATCCCACTTGGCTCACCAAATTTCGTTCTTCTATGTTAAACCGTTCGTTGGCAGTAACAGTTTTAATTTTTAAGTTTCACTCTGTTTTCTCCTATATGGATACATGTAGTTGGACCTCGAAATCAAACACGGTTTGTGCTAGCTCTTTGAAACTTGACACAATATAGTAGTTCCAAGTTCTATCTCTATGGTTTGTTTCCTATTGATGTAGCCCTAAGCAGAGACGGGCGCAAATCACTTTCATGGAAAGGGGTTGCCAAGCTTCCAAAAAACTACGAGTTTCCTGAAATCTCAGCACACATTTTTTCACCCAATCTGGATGACACTTTCAGGTAATGATCATTACCCCAATCCCACTTGGCACACCAAATTTCGTTCTTCTAGGTTAAACCGTTCGTTGGCAGTAACCGTTTTAATTTTTAGGTTTCACTCAGTTTTCTCCTATATGGGTACATGTAGTTGGAACTCTAAATCAAACATGGTTTGTGCTACCTCTTTGAAACTTGACACAATAAATAAGTTCCAAGTTCTATCTGTATGGTTTGTTTCCTATTGATGTAGCCCTAAGCAGAGACTGGCGCAAATCACTTTCATGGAAAGGGGTTGCCAAGCTTCCAAAAAACTACGAGTTTCCTGAAATGTCAGCATAATTTTTTCGCCCAACCTTGATACACTTTCAGGTAATGATCAGTACCCCAATGCCAGTTGGCTCACCAAATTTGGTTCTTCTAGGTTAAACCGTTCGTTGGCAGTAACAGTTCTAATTTTTAGGTTTCACTGTGTTTTTTCCTATATGGATACATGTAGTTGGAACTCTAAATCAAAGACCGCTTGTGCTAGCTAGTTGAAACTTGACACAATAAAGTAGTTCCAATTTCTATCTCTATGGTTTGTTTCCTATTGATGTAGCCCTAAGCAGAGACTGGTACAAATCACTTTCATGGAAAGGGGTTGCCAACTTCCAAAATACTACGAGTTTCCTGAAATCTCAGCACACATTTTTTCAACCAATCTCGATGACACTTTCAGGTAATGATCAGCACCCCAATCCCACTTGGCACACCAAATTTCGTTCTTCTAGGTTAAACCGTTTCTTGGCAGTAACAGTTTTAATTTTTAGGTTTCACTCTGTTTTCTACTATATGGGTACATGTAGTTGGAACTCTAAATCAAACGCGGTTTGAGCTAGCTCTTTGAAACTTGACACAATAAAGGAATTCCAAGTTCTATCTCTATGGTTTGTTTCCTATTGATGTAGCCCTAAGCAGAGACTGGCGCAAATCACTTTCATGGAAAGGGGTTGCCAAGCTTCCAAAAAACTACGAGTTTCTGGAAATCTCAGCACACATTTTTTCACCCAACCTTGATGACACTTTCAGGTAATGATCAGTACCCCAATCCCAGTTGGCTCACCAAATTTTGTTTTTCTAGGTTAAACCGTTTGTTGGCTTTAACAGTTTTAATTTTTAGGTTTCACTCTGTTTTCTCCTATATGGATACATGTAGTTGGAACTCTAAATCAAAGACGGTTTGTGCTAGCTCTTTGTAACTTGACACAATAAAGTAGTTCCAAGTTCTATCTCTATGGTTTGTTTCCTATTGATGTAGCCCTAAGAATAGACTGGTGCAAATCACTTTCATGGAAAGGGGTTGCAAAGCTTCCAAAAAACTATGAGTTTCCTGAAATCTCAGCAAACAATTTTTCACCCAATCTTGATGACACTTTCAGGTAATGATCAGTACCCCAGTCCCACTTGGCACACCAAATTTCGTTCTTCTAGGTTAAATCGATCGTTGGCAGTAACGGTTTTAATTTTTAGGTCTCACTCCGTTTTCTCCTATATGGATACATGTAGTTGGAACTCTAAATCAAAAACGGTTTGTGCTAGCTCTTTGAAACTTGACACAGTAAAGAAGTTCCAAGTTCTATCTCGATGGTTTGTTTCCTATTGATGTAGCCCTAAGCATAGACTGGCGAAAATCACTTTCATGGAAAGGGGTTGCCAAGCTTCCAAAAAACTACGAGTTTCCTAAAATCTCAGCACACATTTTTTCACCCAATCTTGATGACTCGTTCAGGTAATGATCAGTACCCCAATCCCACTTGGCTCACCAAATTTCGTTCTTCTAGGTTAAACCGTTTGTTGGCAGTAACAGTTCTAATTTTTAGTTTTCACTCTGTTTTCTCCTATATGGATACATGTAGTTGGAACTCTAAATCAAACACGGTTTGTGCTAGCTCTTTGAAACTTGACACAATAAAGTAGTTCCAAGTTCTATCTCTATGGTTTGTTTCTTATTGATGTAGCTCTAAGCAGAGACTGGCGCATAAAACTTTCATGGAAAAGGGTTGCCAAGCTTCCAAAAAACTACGAGTTTCCTGAAATCTCAGCACACATTTTTTCAACCAATCTGGATGACACTTTCAGGTAATGATCAGTACCCCTATCCCACTTGGCACACCAAATTTCGTTCTTCTAGGTTAAACCGTTCGTTGGCAGTAACCGTTTTAATTTTTAGGTTTCACTCTGTTTTCTCCTATATGGGTACATGTAGTTGGAACTCTAAATCAAATACGGTTTGTGCTAGCTCTTTGAAACTTGACACAATAGAGAAGATCCAAGTTCTATCTCTACGGTTTGTTTCCTATTGATGTAGCCCTAAGCAGAGCCTGGCGCAAATCACTTTCGTGGAAAGGGGTTGCCAAGCTTCCAAAAAACTACGAGTTTCCTGAAATCTCAGCACACATTTTTTCACCCAATCTTGATGACACATTCAGGTAATGATCAGTACCCCAATCCCACTTGGCTCACCAAATTTCGTTCTTCTAGGTTAAACCGTTCGAGGGCAGGAACAGTTTTAATTTTTAGGTTTCACTCTGTTTTCTCCTATATGGATACATGTAGTTGGAACTCTAAATCAAACACGGTTTGTGCTAGCTCTTTGAAACTTGACACAATAAAGTAGTTCCAAGTTCTGTCTCTATGGTTTGTTTCTTATTGATGTATCCCTAAGCAGAGACTGGCGCTAATCACTTTCATGGAAAGGGGTTGCCAAGCTTCCAAAATACTACGAGTTTCCTGAAATCTCAGCACACATTTTTTCAACCAATCTCGATGACACTTTCAGGTAATGATCAGCACCCCAATCCCACTTGGCACACCAAATTTCGTTCTTCTAGGTTAAACAGATTCTTGGCAGTAACAGTTTTAATTTTTAGGTTTCACTCTGTTTTCTACTATATGGGTACATGTAGTTGGAACTCTAAATCAAACGCGGTTTGAGCTAGCTCTTTGAAACTTGACACAATAAAGGAATTGCAAGTTCTATCTCTATGGTTTTTTTCCTATTGATGTAGCCCTAAGCAGAGACTGGCGCAAATCACTTTCATGGAAAGGGGTTGCCAAGCTTCCAAAAAACTACGAGTTTCCGGAAATGTCAGCACAATTTTTTCACCCAACCTTGATGACACTTTCAGGTAATGATCAGTACCCCAATCCCAGTTGGCTCACCAAATTTCGTTCTTCTAGGTTAAACCGTTTGTTGGCAGTAACAGTTCTAATTTTTAGGTTTCACTCTGTTTTTTCCTATATGGATACATGTAGTAGGAACTCTAAATCAAAGACCGCTTGTGCTAGCTCTTTGAAACTTGACACAATTAAGTAGTTCCAAGTTCTGTCTCTATGGTTTGTTTCCTATTGATGTAGCCCTAAGCAGAGACTGGTGCAAATCACTTTCATGGAAAGGGTTGCCAACTTCCAAAAAACTACGAGTTTCCTGAAATCTCAGCACACATTTTTTCAACCAATCTCGATGACACTTTCAGGTAATGATCAGCACCCCAATCCCACTTGGTACACCAAATTTCGTTCTTCTAGGTTAAAACATTCGTTGGCAGTAACGGTTTTAATTTTTAGGTTTCACTCTGTTTTCTACTATATGGGTACATGTAGTTGGAACTCTAAATCAAACACGGTTTGTGCTAACTCTTTGAAACTTGACACAATAAAGAAGTTCCAAGTTCTATCTCTATGGTTTGTTTCCTATTGATGTAGCCCTAAGCAGAGACTGGCGCAAATCATTTTCATGGAAAGGGGTTGCCAAGCTTCCAAAAAACTACGAGTTTCCTGAAATGTCAGCACAATTTTTACGCCCAACCTTGATGACACTTTCAGGTAATGATCAGTACCCCAATCCCAGTTGGCTCACCAAATTTGGTTCTTCTAGGTTAAACCGTTTGTTGGCAGTAACAGTTCTAATTTTTAGGTTTCACTGTGTTTTCTCCTATATGGGTACATGTAGTTGGAACTCTAAATCAAACACGGTTTGTGCTAGCTCTTTGAAACTTGACACAATAAAGAAGTTCCAAGTTCTATCTCTATGGTTTGTTTCCTATTGATGTAGCCCTAAGCAGAGACTGGCGAAAATCACTTTCATGGAAAGGGGTTGCCAAGCTTCCAAAAAACTACGAGTTTCCTAAAATCTCAGCACACATTTTTTCACCCAATCTTGATGACACGTTCAGGTAATGATCAGTACCCCAATCCCACTTGGCTCACCAAATTTCGTTCTTCTAGGTTAAACCGTTCGTTGACAGTAACAGTTTTAATTTTTAGGTTTCACTCTGTTTTCTCCTATATGGATACATGTAGTTGGAACTCTAAATCAAACACTGTTTGTGCTAGCTCTTTGAAACTTGACACAATAAAGTAGTTCCAAGTTCTATCTCTATGGTTTGTTTCTTATTGATGTAGCCCTAAGTAGAGACTGGCGCATATCACTTTCATGGAAAGGGGTTGCCAAGCTTCCAAAAAACTAGGCGTTTCCTGAATTCTCAGCACACATTTTTTCAACCAATATCGATGACACTTTCAGGAAATGATCACTATCCCAATCCCACTTGGCTCACCAAATTTCGTTCTTCTATGTTAAACCGTTCGTTGGCAGTAACAGTTTTAATTTTTAAGTTTCACTCTGTTTTCTCCTATATGGATACATGTAGTTGGACCTCGAAATCAAACACGGTTTGTGCTAGCTCTTTGAAACTTGACACAATATAGTAGTTCCAAGTTCTATCTCTATGGTTTGTTTCCTATTGATGTAGCCCTAAGCAGAGACGGGCGCAAATCACTTACATGGAAAGGGGTTGCCAAGCTTCCAAAAAACTACGAGTTTCCTGAAATCTCAGCACACATTTTTTCACCCAATCTGGATGACACTTTCAGGTAATGATCATTACCCCAATCCCACTTGGCACACCAAATTTCGTTCTTCTAGGTTAAACCGTTCGTTGGCAGTAACCGTTTTAATTTTTAGGTTTCACTCAGTTTTCTCCTATATGGGTACATGTAGTTGGAACTCTAAATCAAACATGGTTTGTGCTACCTCTTTGAAACTTGACACAATAAATAAGTTCCAAGTTCTATCTGTATGGTTTGTTTCCTATTGATGTAGCCCTAAGCAGAGACTGGCGCAAATCACTTTCATGGAAAGGGGTTGCCAAGCTTCCAAAAAACTACGAGTTTCCTGAAATGTCAGCATAATTTTTTCGCCCAACCTTGATACACTTTCAGGTAATGATCAGTACCCCAATGCCAGTTGGCTCACCAAATTTGGTTCTTCTAGGTTAAACCGTTCGTTGGCAGTAACAGTTCTAATTTTTAGGTTTCACTGTGTTTTTTCCTATATGGATACATGTAGTTGGAACTCTAAATCAAAGACCGCTTGTGCTAGCTAGTTGAAACTTGACACAATAAAGTAGTTCCAATTTCTATCTCTATGGTTTGTTTCCTATTGATGTAGCCCTAAGCAGAGACTGGTACAAATCACTTTCATGGAAAGGGGTTGCCAACTTCCAAAATACTACGAGTTTCCTGAAATCTCAGCACACATTTTTTCAACCAATCTCGATGACACTTTCAGGTAATGATCAGCACCCCAATCCCACTTGGCACACCAAATTTCGTTCTTCTAGGTTAAACCGTTTCTTGGCAGTAACAGTTTTAATTTTTAGGTTTCACTCTGTTTTCTACTATATGGGTACATGTAGTTGGAACTCTAAATCAAACGCGGTTTGAGCTAGCTCTTTGAAACTTGACACAATAAAGGAATTCCAAGTTCTATCTCTATGGTTTGTTTCCTATTGATGTAGCCCTAAGCAGAGACTGGCGCAAATCACTTTCATGGAAAGGGGTTGCCAAGCTTCCAAAAAACTACGAGTTTCTGGAAATCTCAGCACACATTTTTTCACCCAACCTTGATGACACTTTCAGGTAATGATCAGTACCCCAATCCCAGTTGGCTCACCAAATTTTGTTTTTCTAGGTTAAACCGTTTGTTGGCTTTAACAGTTTTAATTTTTAGGTTTCACTCTGTTTTCTCCTATATGGATACATGTAGTTGGAACTCTAAATCAAAGACGGTTTGTGCTAGCTCTTTGTAACTTGACACAATAAAGTAGTTCCAAGTTCTATCTCTATGGTTTGTTTCCTATTGATGTAGCCCTAAGAATAGACTGGTGCAAATCACTTTCATGGAAAGGGGTTGCAAAGCTTCCAAAAAACTATGAGTTTCCTGAAATCTCAGCAAACAATTTTTCACCCAATCTTGATGACACTTTCAGGTAATGATCAGTACCCCAGTCCCACTTGGCACACCAAATTTCGTTCTTCTAGGTTAAATCGATCGTTGGCAGTAACGGTTTTAATTTTTAGGTCTCACTCCGTTTTCTCCTATATGGATACATGTAGTTGGAACTCTAAATCAAAAACGGTTTGTGCTAGCTCTTTGAAACTTGACACAGTAAAGAAGTTCCAAGTTCTATCTCGATGGTTTGTTTCCTATTGATGTAGCCCTAAGCATAGACTGGCGAAAATCACTTTCATGGAAAGGGGTTGCCAAGCTTCCAAAAAACTACGAGTTTCCTAAAATCTCAGCACACATTTTTTCACCCAATCTTGATGACTCGTTCAGGTAATGATCAGTACCCCAATCCCACTTGGCTCACCAAATTTCGTTCTTCTAGGTTAAACCGTTTGTTGGCAGTAACAGTTCTAATTTTTAGTTTTCACTCTGTTTTCTCCTATATGGATACATGTAGTTGGAACTCTAAATCAAACACGGTTTGTGCTAGCTCTTTGAAACTTGACACAATAAAGTAGTTCCAAGTTCTATCTCTATGGTTTGTTTCTTATTGATGTAGCTCTAAGCAGAGACTGGCGCATAAAACTTTCATGGAAAAGGGTTGCCAAGCTTCCAAAAAACTACGAGTTTCCTGAAATCTCAGCACACATTTTTTCAACCAATCTGGATGACACTTTCAGGTAATGATCAGTACCCCTATCCCACTTGGCACACCAAATTTCGTTCTTCTAGGTTAAACCGTTCGTTGGCAGTAACCGTTTTAATTTTTAGGTTTCACTCTGTTTTCTCCTATATGGGTACATGTAGTTGGAACTCTAAATCAAACACGGTTTGTGCTACCTCTTTGAAACTTGACACAATAAATAAGTTCCAAGTTCTATCTCTATGGTTTGTTTCCTATTGATGTAGCCATAAGCAGAGACTGGCACAAATCACTTTCATGGAAAGGGGTTGCCAAGCTTCCAAAAAACTACGAGTTTTCGGAAATCTCAGCACACATTTTTTCACCCAACCTTGATGACCATTTCAGGTAATGATCAGTACCCCAATCCCAGTTGGCTCACCAAATTTCGTTCTTCTAGGTTAAACCGTTTGTTGGCAGTAACAGTTTTAATTTTTAGGTTTCACTCTGTTTTCTCCTATATGGATACATGTAGTTGGAACTCTAAATCAAAGACGGTTTGTGCCAGCTCTTTGAAACTTGACACAATAAAGTAGTTCCTAGTTCTATCTCTATGGTTTGTTTCCTATTGATGTAGCCCTAAGAATAGACTGGTGCAAATCACTTTCATGGAAAGGGGTTGCCAAGCTTCCAAAAAACTACAAGTTTCCTGAAATCTCAGCACACATTTTTTCACCCAATCTTGATGACACTTTCAGGTAATGATCAGGAACCCAATCCCACTTGGCACATTAAATTTCGTTCTTCTAGGTTAAACCGTTCGTTGGCAGTAACCGTTTTAATTTTTAGGTTTCACTCTGTTTTCTCCTATATGGATACATGTAGTTGGAACTCTAAATCAAACACTGTTTGTGCTAGCTCTTTGAAACTTGACACAATAAAGTAGTTCCAAGTTCTATGTCTATGGTTTTTTTCTTATTGATGTAGCCATAAGTAGAGACTGGCGCATATCACTTTCATGGAAAGGTTTGCCAAGCTTCCAAAAAACTAGGCGTTTCCTGAATTCTCAGCACACATTTTTTCAACCAATCTCGATGACACTTTCAGGAAATGATCACTATCCCAATCCCACTTGGCTCACCAAATTTCGTTCTTCTATGTTAAACCGTTCGTTGGCAGTAACAGTTTTAATTTTTAGGTTTCACTCTGTTTTCTCCTATATGGATACATGTAGTTGGAACTCTAAATCAAACACTGTTTGTGCTAGCTCTTTGAAACTTGACACAATAAAGTAGTTCCAAGTTCTATCTCTATGGTTTGTTTCTTATTGATGTAGCCCTAAGTAGAGACTGGCGCATATCACTTTCATGGAAAGGGGTTGCCAAGCTTCCAAAAAACTAGGCGTTTCCTGAATTCTCAGCACACATTTTTTCAACCAATATCGATGACACTTTCAGGAAATGATCACTATCCCAATCCCACTTGGCTCACCAAATTTCGTTCTTCTATGTTAAACCGTTCGTTGGCAGTAACAGTTTTAATTTTTAAGTTTCACTCTGTTTTCTCCTATATGGATACATGTAGTTGGACCTCGAAATCAAACACGGTTTGTGCTAGCTCTTTGAAACTTGACACAATATAGTAGTTCCAAGTTCTATCTCTATGGTTTGTTTCCTATTGATGTAGCCCTAAGCAGAGACGGGCGCAAATCACTTTCATGGAAAGGGGTTGCCAAGCTTCCAAAAAACTACGAGTTTCCTGAAATCTCAGCACACATTTTTTCACCCAATCTGGATGACACTTTCAGGTAATGATCATTACCCCAATCCCACTTGGCACACCAAATTTCGTTCTTCTAGGTTAAACCGTTCGTTGGCAGTAACCGTTTTAATTTTTAGGTTTCACTCAGTTTTCTCCTATATGGGTACATGTAGTTGGAACTCTAAATCAAACATGGTTTGTGCTACCTCT
Source organism: Spermophilus citellus (assembly GCF_964194105.1). Lineage (NCBI taxonomy): Eukaryota > Metazoa > Chordata > Mammalia > Rodentia > Sciuridae > Spermophilus > Spermophilus citellus. The sequence continues at coordinate 14,936 of NW_027673013.1, read as the reverse complement.
TTGAAACTTGACACAATAAATAAGTTCCAAGTTCTATCTGTATGGTTTGTTTCCTATTGATGTAGCCCTAAGCAGAGACTGGCGCAAATCACTTTCATGGAAAGGGGTTGCCAAGCTTCCAAAAAACTACGAGTTTCCTGAAATGTCAGCATAATTTTTTCGCCCAACCTTGATACACTTTCAGGTAATGATCAGTACCCCAATGCCAGTTGGCTCACCAAATTTGGTTCTTCTAGGTTAAACCGTTCGTTGGCAGTAACAGTTCTAATTTTTAGGTTTCACTGTGTTTTTTCCTATATGGATACATGTAGTTGGAACTCTAAATCAAAGACCGCTTGTGCTAGCTAGTTGAAACTTGACACAATAAAGTAGTTCCAATTTCTATCTCTATGGTTTGTTTCCTATTGATGTAGCCCTAAGCAGAGACTGGTACAAATCACTTTCATGGAAAGGGGTTGCCAACTTCCAAAATACTACGAGTTTCCTGAAATCTCAGCACACATTTTTTCAACCAATCTCGATGACACTTTCAGGTAATGATCAGCACCCCAATCCCACTTGGCACACCAAATTTCGTTCTTCTAGGTTAAACCGTTTCTTGGCAGTAACAGTTTTAATTTTTAGGTTTCACTCTGTTTTCTACTATATGGGTACATGTAGTTGGAACTCTAAATCAAACGCGGTTTGAGCTAGCTCTTTGAAACTTGACACAATAAAGGAATTCCAAGTTCTATCTCTATGGTTTGTTTCCTATTGATGTAGCCCTAAGCAGAGACTGGCGCAAATCACTTTCATGGAAAGGGGTTGCCAAGCTTCCAAAAAACTACGAGTTTCTGGAAATCTCAGCACACATTTTTTCACCCAACCTTGATGACACTTTCAGGTAATGATCAGTACCCCAATCCCAGTTGGCTCACCAAATTTTGTTTTTCTAGGTTAAACCGTTTGTTGGCTTTAACAGTTTTAATTTTTAGGTTTCACTCTGTTTTCTCCTATATGGATACATGTAGTTGGAACTCTAAATCAAAGACGGTTTGTGCTAGCTCTTTGTAACTTGACACAATAAAGTAGTTCCAAGTTCTATCTCTATGGTTTGTTTCCTATTGATGTAGCCCTAAGAATAGACTGGTGCAAATCACTTTCATGGAAAGGGGTTGCAAAGCTTCCAAAAAACTATGAGTTTCCTGAAATCTCAGCAAACAATTTTTCACCCAATCTTGATGACACTTTCAGGTAATGATCAGTACCCCAGTCCCACTTGGCACACCAAATTTCGTTCTTCTAGGTTAAATCGATCGTTGGCAGTAACGGTTTTAATTTTTAGGTCTCACTCCGTTTTCTCCTATATGGATACATGTAGTTGGAACTCTAAATCAAAAACGGTTTGTGCTAGCTCTTTGAAACTTGACACAGTAAAGAAGTTCCAAGTTCTATCTCGATGGTTTGTTTCCTATTGATGTAGCCCTAAGCATAGACTGGCGAAAATCACTTTCATGGAAAGGGGTTGCCAAGCTTCCAAAAAACTACGAGTTTCCTAAAATCTCAGCACACATTTTTTCACCCAATCTTGATGACTCGTTCAGGTAATGATCAGTACCCCAATCCCACTTGGCTCACCAAATTTCGTTCTTCTAGGTTAAACCGTTTGTTGGCAGTAACAGTTCTAATTTTTAGTTTTCACTCTGTTTTCTCCTATATGGATACATGTAGTTGGAACTCTAAATCAAACACGGTTTGTGCTAGCTCTTTGAAACTTGACACAATAAAGTAGTTCCAAGTTCTATCTCTATGGTTTGTTTCTTATTGATGTAGCTCTAAGCAGAGACTGGCGCATAAAACTTTCATGGAAAAGGGTTGCCAAGCTTCCAAAAAACTACGAGTTTCCTGAAATCTCAGCACACATTTTTTCAACCAATCTGGATGACACTTTCAGGTAATGATCAGTACCCCTATCCCACTTGGCACACCAAATTTCGTTCTTCTAGGTTAAACCGTTCGTTGGCAGTAACCGTTTTAATTTTTAGGTTTCACTCTGTTTTCTCCTATATGGGTACATGTAGTTGGAACTCTAAATCAAACACGGTTTGTGCTACCTCTTTGAAACTTGACACAATAAATAAGTTCCAAGTTCTATCTCTATGGTTTGTTTCCTATTGATGTAGCCATAAGCAGAGACTGGCACAAATCACTTTCATGGAAAGGGGTTGCCAAGCTTCCAAAAAACTACGAGTTTTCGGAAATCTCAGCACACATTTTTTCACCCAACCTTGATGACCATTTCAGGTAATGATCAGTACCCCAATCCCAGTTGGCTCACCAAATTTCGTTCTTCTAGGTTAAACCGTTTGTTGGCAGTAACAGTTTTAATTTTTAGGTTTCACTCTGTTTTCTCCTATATGGATACATGTAGTTGGAACTCTAAATCAAAGACGGTTTGTGCCAGCTCTTTGAAACTTGACACAATAAAGTAGTTCCTAGTTCTATCTCTATGGTTTGTTTCCTATTGATGTAGCCCTAAGAATAGACTGGTGCAAATCACTTTCATGGAAAGGGGTTGCCAAGCTTCCAAAAAACTACAAGTTTCCTGAAATCTCAGCACACATTTTTTCACCCAATCTTGATGACACTTTCAGGTAATGATCAGGAACCCAATCCCACTTGGCACATTAAATTTCGTTCTTCTAGGTTAAACCGTTCGTTGGCAGTAACCGTTTTAATTTTTAGGTTTCACTCTGTTTTCTCCTATATGGATACATGTAGTTGGAACTCTAAATCAAACACTGTTTGTGCTAGCTCTTTGAAACTTGACACAATAAAGTAGTTCCAAGTTCTATGTCTATGGTTTTTTTCTTATTGATGTAGCCATAAGTAGAGACTGGCGCATATCACTTTCATGGAAAGGTTTGCCAAGCTTCCAAAAAACTAGGCGTTTCCTGAATTCTCAGCACACATTTTTTCAACCAATCTCGATGACACTTTCAGGAAATGATCACTATCCCAATCCCACTTGGCTCACCAAATTTCGTTCTTCTATGTTAAACCGTTCGTTGGCAGTAACAGTTTTAATTTTTAGGTTTCACTCTGTTTTCTCCTATATGGATACATGTAGTTGGAACTCTAAATCAAACACGGTTTGTGCTAGCTCTTTGAAACTTGACACAATAAAGTAGTTCCAAGTTCTGTCTCTATGGTTTGTTTCCTATTGATGTAGCCCTAAGCAGAGACTGGTGCAAATCACTTTCATGGAAAGGGGTTGCCAAGCTTCCAAAAAACTACGAGTTTCCTGAAATCTTAGCACACATTTTTTTAACCAATCTGGATGACACTTTCAGGTAATGATCAGCACCCCAATCCCACTTGGCACACCAAATTACGTTCTTCTATGTTAAACCGTTCGTTGGCAGTAACAGTTTTAATTTTTAGGTTTCACTCTGTTTTCTACTATATGGGTACATGTAGTTGGAATTCTAAACCAAACACGGTTTGTGCTAGCTCTTTGAAACTTGACACAATAAAGAAGTTCCAAGTTCTATCTCTATTGTTTGTTTCCTATTGATGTAGCCCTAAGCAGAGACTGACGCAAATCACTTTCATGGAAAGGGATTGCCAAGCTTCCAAAAAACTTCGAGTTTCCTGAAATGTCAGCACAATTTTTTCACCGAACCTTGATGACACATTCAGGTAATGATCAGTACCCTAATCCCAGTTGGCTCACCAAATTTGATTCTTCAAGATTAAACTGTTTGTTGGCATTAACAGTTCTAATTTTTAGGTTTCACTCTGTTTTCTCCTATATGGATACATGTAGTTGGAACTCTAAATCAAACACGGTTTGTGCTAGCTCTTTGAAACTTGACACAATAATGTAGTTCCAAGTTCTATCTCTATGGTTTGTTTCTTATTGATGTAGCTCTAAGCAGAGACTGGCGCATAAAACTTTCATGGAAAGGGGTTGCCAAGCTTCCAAAAAACTACGAGTTTCCTGAAATCTCAGCACACATTTTTTCACCCAATCTGGATGACACTTTCAGGTAATGATCAGTACCCCTATCCCACTTGGCACACCAAATTTCGTTCTTCTAGGTTAAACCGTTCGTTGGCAGTAACCGTTTAAATTTTTAGGTTTCACTCTGTTTTCTCCTATATGGGTACATGTAGTTGGAACTCTAAATCAAACACGGTTTGTGCTACCTCTTTGAAACTTGACACAATAAATAAGTTCCAAGTTCTATCTCTATGGTTTGTTTCCTATTGATGTAGCCCTAAGCAGAGACTGGCACAAATCACTTTCATGGAAAGGGGTTGCCAAGCTTCCAAAAAACTACGAGTTTCCGGAAATCTCAGCACACATTTTTTCACCCAACCTTGATGACACTTTCAGGTAATGATCAGTACCCCAATCCCAGTTGACTCACCAAATTTCGTTCTTCTAGGTTAAACCGTTTGTTGGCAGTAACAGTTTTAATTTTTAGGTTTCACTCTGTTTTCTCCTATATGGATACATGTAGTTGGAACACTAAATCAAAGACGGTTTGTGCTAGCTCTTTGAAACTTGACACAATAAAGTAGTTCCAAGTTCTATCTCTATGGTTTGTTTCCTATTGATGTAGCCCTAAGCAGAGACTGGTGCAAATCACTTTCATGGAAAGGGGTTGCCAAGCTTCCAAAAAACTACGAGTTTCCTGAAATCTCAGCACACATTTTTTCACCCAATCTTGATGACTCGTTCAGGTAATGATCAGTACCCCAATCCCACTTGGCTCACCAAATTTCGTTCTTCTAGGTTAAACCGTTCGTTGACAGTAACAGTTTTAATTTTTAGGTTTCAGTCTGTTTTCTCCTATATGGATACATGTAGTTGGAACTCTAAATGAAACACTGTTTGTGCTAGCTCTTTGAAACTTGACACAATAAAGTATTTCCAATTTCTATCTCTATGGTTTTTTTCTTATTGATGTAGCCCTAAGTAGAGACTGGCGCATATCACTTTCATGGAAAGGGGTTGCCAAGCTTCCAAAAAACTAGGTGTTTCCTGAATTCTCAGCACACATTTTTTCAACCAATCTCGATGACACTTTCAGGAAATGATCACTATCCCAATCCCACTTGGCTCACCAAATTTCGTTCTTCTATGTTAAACCGTTCGTTGGCAGTAACAGTTTTAATTTTTAGGTTTCACTCTGTTTTCTCCTATAGGGATACATGTAGTTGGACCTCGAAATCAAACACGGTTTGTGCTAGCTCTTTGAAACTTGACACAATAAATAAGTTCCAAGTTCTATCTCTATGGTTTGTTTCCTATTGATGTAGCCCTAAGCAGAGACTGGCACAAATCACTTTCATGGTAAGGGGTTGCCAAGCTTCCAAAAAACTACGAGTTTCCGGAAATCTCAGCACACATTTTTTCACCCAACCTTGATGACCCTTTCAGGTAATGATCAGTACCCCAATCCCAGTTGGCTCACCAAATTTCGTTCTTCTAGGTTAAACCGTTTGTTGGCAGTAACAGTTTTAATTTTTAGGTTTCAGTCTGTTTTCTCCTATATGGATACATGTAGTTGGAACTCTAAATCAAACACTGTTTGTGCTAGCTCTTTGAAACTTGACACAATAAAGTAGTTCCAAGTTCTATGTCTATGGTTTTTTTCTTATTGATGTAGCCATAAGTAGAGACTGGCGCATATCACTTTCATGGAAAGGTTTGCCAAGCTTCCAAAAAACTAGGCGTTTCCTGAATTCTCAGCACACATTTTTTCAACCAATCTCGATGACACTTTCAGGAAATGATCACTATCCCAATTCCACTTGGCTCACCAAATTTCGTTCTTCTATGTTAAACCGTTCGTTGGCAGTAACAGTTTTAATTTTTAGGTTTCACTCTGTTTTCTCCTATATGGATACATGTAGTTGGAACTCTAAATCAAACACGGTTTGTGCTAGCTCTTTGAAACTTGACACAATATAGTAGTTCCAAGTTCTATCTCTATTGTTTGTTTCCTATTGATGTAGCCCTAAGCAGAGACTGGTGCAAATCACTTTCATGGAAAGGGGTTGCCAAGCTTCCAAAAAACTACGAGTTTCCTGAAATCTCAGCACACATTTTTTCACCCAATCTAGATGACACTTTCAGGTAATGATCAGTACCCCAATCCCACTTGGCACACCAAATTTCGTTCTTCAAGGTTAAACCGTTTGTTGGCAGTAAGCGTTTTAATTTTTAGGTTTCACTCTGTTTTCTCCTATATGGGTACATGTAGTTGGAACTCTAAATCAAAGACCGCTTGTGCTAGCTCTTTGAAACTTGACACAATAAAGTAGTTCCAAGTTCTATCTCTATGGATTGTTTCCTATTGATGTAGCCTTAAGCAGTGACTGGTGCAAATAACTTTCATGGAAATGGGTTGCCAACTTCTAAAAAACTACGAATTTCCTGAAATCTCAGCACACATTTTTTCAACCAATCTGGATGACACTTTCAGGTAATGATCAGCACCCGAATCCCACTTGGCACACCAAATTTCGTTCTTCTATGTTAAACCGTTCGTTGGCAGTAACAGTTTAAATTTTTAGGTTTCACTCTGTTTTCTACTATATGGGTACATGTAGTTGGAACTCTAAATCAAACACGGTTCGTGCTAGCTCTTTGAAACTTGACACAATAAAGAAGTTCCAAGTTCTATCTCTGTGGTTTGTTTCCGATTCATGTAGCCCTAAGCAGAGACTGGCGCAAATCACTTTCATGGAAAGGGGTTGCCAAGCTTCCAAAAAACTATGAGTTTCCTGAAATCTCAGCACACATTTTTTCACCCAATATTGATGACACGTTCAGGTAATGATCAGTACCCCAATCCCACTTGGCTCACCAAATTTCGTTCTTCTAGGTTAAATCGATCGTTGGCAGTAACGGTTTTCATTTTTAGGTCTCACTCCGTTTTCTCCTATATGGATACATGTAGTTGGAACTGTAAATCAAACACGGTTTGTGCTAGCTCTTTGAAACTTGACACAGTAAAGAAGTTCCAAGTTCTATCTCTATGGTTTGTTTCCTATTGATGTAGCCCTAAGCAGAGACTGGTGCAAATCACTTTCATGGAAAGTGGTTGCCAACTTCCAAAAAACTACGAGTTTCCTGAAATCTCAGCACACATTTTTTCACCCAATCTTGATGACTCGTTCAGGTAATGATCAGTACCCCAATCCCACTTGGCTCACCAAATTTCGTTCTTCTAGGTTAAACCGTTTGTTGGCAGTAACAGTTGTAATTTTTAGGTTTCACTCTGTTTTCTCCTATATGGATAAATGTAGTAGGAACTCTAAATCAAAGTCCGCTTGTGCTAGCTCTTTGAAACTTGACACAATAAAGTAGTTCCAAGTTCTGTCTCTATGGTTTGTTTCCTATTGATGTAGCCCTAAACAGAGACTGGTGCAAATCACTTTCATGGAAAGGGGTTGCCAAGCTTCCAAAAAACTACGAGTTTCCTGAAATCTTAGCACACATTTTTTTAACCAATCTGGATGACACTTTCAGGTAATGATCAGCACCCCAATCCCACTTGGCACACCAAATTTCGTTCTTCTATGTTAAACCGTTCGTTGGCAGTAACAGTTTTAATTTTTAGGTTTCACTCTGTTTTCTACTATATGGGTACATGTAGTTGGAACTCTAAATCAAACACGGTTTGTGCTAGCTCTTTGAAACTTGACACAATAAAGAAGTTCCAAGTTCTATCTCTATTGTTTGTTTCCTATTGATGTAGCCCTAAGCAGAGACTGACGCAAATCACTTTCATGGAAAGGGATTGCCAAGCTTCCAAAAAACTTCGAGTTTCCTGAAATGTCAGCACAATTTTTTCACCGAACCTTGATGACACTTTCAGGTAATGATCAGTACCCTAATCCCAGTTGGCTCACCAAATTTGATTCTTCTAGGTTAAACCGTTTGTTGGCAGTAACAGTTCTAATTTTTAGGTTTCACTCTGTTTTCTCCTATATGGATACATGTAGTTGGAACTCTAAATCAAACACGGTTTGTGCTAGCTCTTTGAAACTTGACACAATAAAGTAGTTCCAAGTTCTATCTCTATGGTTTGTTTCTTATTGATGTAGCTCTAAGCAGAGACTGGCGCATAAAACTTTCATGGAAAGGGGTTGCCAAGCTTCCAAAAAACTACGAGTTTCCTGAAATCTCAGCACACATTTTTTCACCCAATCTGGATGACACTTTCAGGTAATGATCAGTACCCCTATCCCACTTGGCACACCAAATTTCGTTCTTCTAGGTTAAACCGTTCGTTGGCAGTAACCGTTTTAATTTTTAGGTTTCACTCTGTTTTCTCCTATATGGGTACATGTAGTTGGAACTCTAAATCAAACACGGTTTGTGCTACCTCTTTGAAACTTGACACAATAAATAAGTTCCAAGTTCTATCTCTATGGTTTGTTTCCTATTGATGTAGCCCTAAGCAGAGACTGGCACAAATCACTTTCATGGAAAGGGGTTGCCAAGCTTCCAAAAAACTACGAGTTTCCGGAAATCTCAGCACACATTTTTTCACCCAACCTTGATGACACTTTCAGGTAATGATCAGTACCCCAATCCCAGTTGGCTCACCAAATTTCGTTCTTCTAGGTTAAACCGTTTGTTGGCAGTAACAGTTTTAATTTTTAGGTTTCACTCTGTTTTCTCCTATATGGATACATGTAGTTGGAACTCTAAATCAAAGACGGTTTGTGCTAGCTCTTTGAAACTTGACACAATAAAGTAGTTCCAAGTTCTACCTCTATGGTTTGTTTCCTATTGATGTAGCCCTAAGAATAGACTGGTGCAAATCACTTTCATGGAAAGGGGTTGCCAAGCTTCCAAAAAACTACGAGTTTCCTGAAATCTCAGCCCACAATTTTTCACCCAATCTTGATGACACTTTCAGGTAATGATCAGTACCCCAGTCCCACTTGGCACACCAAATTTCGTTCTTCTAGGTTAAATCGATCGTTGGCAGTAACGGTTTTAATTTTTAGGTCTCACTCCGTTTTCTCCTATATGGATACATGTAGTTGGAACTCTAAATCAAACACGGTTTGTGCTAGCTCTTTGAAACTTGACACAGTAAAGAAGTTCCAAGTTCTATCTCGATGGTTTGTTTCCTATTGATGTAGCCCTAAGTAGAGACTGGCACAAATTACTTTCATGGAAAGGGGTTGCCAAGCTTCCAAAAAACTACGAGTTTCCTGAAATCTCAGCACATATGTTTTCCCCCAATCTTGATGACACTTTCAGGTAATGATCAGTACCCCAATCCCACTTGGCACACCAAATTTCGTTCTTCTAGGTTAAACCGTTCGTTGGCAGTAACCGTTTTAATTTTTAGGTTTCACTCTGTTTTCTCCTATATGGATACATGTAGTTGGAACTCTAAATCAAAGACCGCTTGTGCTAGCTCTTTGAAACTTGACACAATAAAGTAGTTCCAAGTTCTATCTCTATGGTTTGTTTCCTATTGATGTAGCCCTAAGCAGAGACTGGTGCAAATCACTTTCATGGAAAGTGGTTGCCAACTTCCAAAAAACTACGAGTTTCCTGAAATCTCAGCACACATTTTTTTCACCCAATCTTGATGACTCGTTCAGGTAATGATCAGTACCCCAATCCCACTTGGCTCACCAAATTTCGTTCTTCTAGGTTAAACCGTTTGTTGGCAGTAACAGTTCTAATTTTTAGGTTTCACTCTGTTTTCTCCTATATGGATACATGTAGTAGGAACTCTAAATCAAAGTCCGCTTGTGCTAGCTCTTTGAAACTTGACACAATAAAGAAGTTCCAAGTTCTATCTCTAATGTTTGTTTCCTATTGATGTAGCCCTAAGCAGAGACTGGCGCAAATCACTTTCATGGAAAGGGATTGCCAAGCTTCCAAAAAACTTCGAGTTTCCTGAAATGTCAGCACAATTTTTTCACCGAACCTTGATGACACTTTCAGGTAATGATCAGTACCCCAATCCCAGTTGGCTCACCAAATTTGATTCTTCTAGGTTAAACCGTTTGTTGGCAGTAACAGTTCTAATTTTTAGTTTTCACTCTGTTTTCTCCTATATGGATACATGTAGTTGGAACTCTAAATCAAACACGGTTTGTGCTAGCTCTTTGAAACTTGACACAATAAAGTAGTTCCAAGTTCTATCTCTATGGTTTGTTTCTTATTGATGTAGCCCTAAGCAGAGACTGGTGCAAATCACTTTAATGGAAAGGGGTTGCCAAGCTTCCAAAAAACTACGAGTTTCCTGAAATCTCAGCACATATTTTTTCACCCAATCTTGATGACTCGTTCAGGTAATGATCAGTACCCCAATCCCACTTGGCTCACCAAATTTCGTTCTTCTGGGTTAAACCGTTCGTTGACAGTAACAGTTTTAATTTTTAGGTTTCAGTCTGTTTTCTCCTATATGGATACATGTAGTTGGAACTCTAAATCAAACACTGTTTGTGCTAGCTCTTTGAAACTTGACACAATAAAGTATTTCCAATTTCTATCTCTATGGTTTTTTTCTTATTGATGTAGCCCTAAGTAGAGACTGGCGCATATCACTTTCATGGAAAGGGGTTGCCAAGCTTCCAAAAAACTAGGCGTTTCCTGAATTCTCAGCACACATTTTTTCAACCAATCTCGATGACACTTTCAGGTAATGATCAGTACTCCAATCCCAATTGGCTCCCCAAATTTCGTTCTTCTAGGTTAAACCGATCGTTGGCAGTAACAGTTCTAATTTTTAGGTTTCACTCTGTTTTCTCCTATATGGATACATGTAGTAGGAACTCTAAATCAAAGTCCGCTTGTGCTAGCTCTTTGAAACTTGACACAATAAAGTAGTTCCAAGTTCTGTCTCTATGGTTTGTTTCCTATTGATGTAGCCCTAAGCAGAGACTGGCACAAATCACTTTCATGGAAAGGGGTTGCCAAGCTTCCAAAAAACAACGAGTTTCCTGAAATCTTAGCACACATTTTTTTAACCAATCTGGATGACACTTTCAGGTAATGATCAGCACCCCAATCCCACTTGGCACACCAAATTTCGTTCTTCTATGTTAAACCGTTCGTTGGCAGTAACAGTTTAAATTTTTAGGTTTCACTCTGTTTTCTACTATATGGGTACATGTAGTTGGAACTCTAAATCAAACACGGTTTGTGCTAGCTCTTTGAAACTTGACACAATAAAGAAGTTCCAAGTTCTATCTCTATTGTTTGTTTCCTATTGATGTAGCCCTAAGCAGAGACTGACGCAAATCACTTTCATGGAAAGGGATTGCCAAGCTTCCAAAAAACTTCGAGTTTCCTGAAATGTCAGCACAATTTTTTCACCGAACCTTGATGACACATTCAGGTAATGATCAGTACCCTAATCCCAGTTGGCTCACCAAATTTGATTCTTCTAGGTTAAACCGTTTGTTGGCAGTAACAGTTCTAATTTTTAGGTTTCACTCTGTTTTCTCCTATATGGATACATGTAGTTGGAACTCTAAATCAAACACGGTTTGTGCTAGCTCTTTGAAACTTGACACAATAAAGTAGTTCCAAGTTCTATCTCTATGGTTTGTTTCTTATTGATGTAGCTCTAAGCAGAGACTGGCGCATAAAACTTTCATGGAAAGGGGTTGCCAAGCTTCCAAAAAACTACGAGTTTCCTGAAATCTCAGCACACATTTTTTCACCCAATCTGGATGACACTTTCAGGTAATGATCAGTACCCCTATCCCACTTGGCACACCAAATTTCGTTCTTCTAGGTTAAACCGTTCGTTGGCAGTAACCGTTTTAATTTTTAGGTTTCACTCTGTTTTCTCCTATATGGGTACATGTAGTTGGAACTCTAAATCAAACACGGTTTGTGCTACCTCTTTGAAACTTGACACAATAAATAAGTTCCAAGTTCTATCTCTATGGTTTGTTTCCTATTGATGTAGCCCTAAGCAGAGACTGGTGCAAATCACTTTCATGGAAAGGGGTTGCCAAGCTTCCAAAAAACTACGAGTTTCCTGAAATCTCAGCACACATTTTTTCACCCAATCTTGATGACACTTTCAGGTAATGATCAGTACCCCAATCCCACTTGGCACATTAAATTTCGTTCTTCTAGGTTAAACCGTTCGTTGGCAGTAACCGTTTTAATTTTTAGGTTTAACTCTGTTTTCTCCTATATGGATACAAGTAGTTGGAACTCTAAATCAAACACGGTTTGTGCTAGCTCTTTGAAACTTGACACAATAAAGTAGTTCCAAGTTCTATCTCTATGGTTTGTTTCCTATTGATGTAGCCCTAAGCCGAGACTGGTGCAAATCACTTTCATGGAAAGGGTTTGCCAACTTCCAAAAAACTACGAGTTTCCTGAAATCTCAGCACACATTTTTTCACCCAATCTTGATGACTCGTTCAGGTAATGATCATTACCCCAATCCCACTTGGCTCACCAAATTTCGTTCTTCTAGGTTAAACCGTTCGTTGACAGTAACAGTTTTAATTTTTAGGTTTCAGTCTGTTTTCTCCTATATGGATACATGTAGTTGGAACTCTAAATCAAACACTGTTTGTGCTAGCTCTTTGAAACTTGACACAATAAAGTAGTTCCAAGTTCTATCTCTATGGTTTTTTTTCTTATTGATGTAGCCCTAAGTAGAGACTGGCGCATATCACTTTCATGGAAAGGGGTTGCCAAGCTTCCAAAAAACTAGGCGTTTCCTGAATTCTCAGCACACATTTTTTCAACCAATCTCGATGACACTTTCAGGAAATGATCACTATCCCAATCCCACTTGGCTCACCAAATTTCGTTCTTCTATGTTAAACCGTTCGTTGGCAGTAACAGTTCTAATTTTTAGGTTTCACTCTGTTTTCTCCTATATGGATACATGTTGTTGGACCTCGAAATCAAACACGGTTTGTGCTAGCTCTTTGAAACTTGACACAATATAGTAGTTCCAAGTTCTATCTCTATTGTTTGTTTCCTATTGATGTAGCCCTAAGCAGAGACGGGCGCAAATCACTTTCATGGAAAGGGGTTGCCAAGCTTCCAAAAAACTACGAGTTTCCTGAAATCTCAGCACACATTTTTTCACCCAATTTGGATGACACATTCAGGTAATGATCAGTACCCCAATCCCACTTGGCACACCAAATTTCGTTCTTCTAGGTTAAACCGTTTGTTGGCAGTAACAGTTTTAATTTTTAGGTTTCACTCTGTTTTCTCCTATATGGATACATGTAGTTGGAACTCTAAATCAAAGACGGTTTGTGCTAGCTCTTTGAAACTTGACACAATAAAGTAGTTCCAAGTTCTACCTCTATGGTTTGTTTCCTATTGATGTAGCCCTAAGAATAGAGTGGTGCAAATCACTTTCATGGTAAGGGGTTGCCAAGCTTCCAAAAAACTACGAGTTTCCTGAAATCTCAGCACACATTTTTTCACCCAATCTTGATGACACTTTCAGGTAATGATCAGTACCCCAATCCCACTTGGCACATTAAATTTCGTTCTTCTAGGTTAAACCGTTCGTTGGCAGTAACCGTTTTAATTTTTAGGTTTCACTCTGTTTTCTCCTATATGGATACAAGTAGTTGGAACTCTAAATCAAAGACCGCTTGTGCTAGCTCTTTGAAACTTGACACAATAAAGAAGTTCCAAGTTCTATCTCTATGGTTTGTTTCCTATTGATGTAGCCCTAAGCCGAGACTGGTGCAAATCACTTTCATGGAAAGGGTTTGCCAACTTCCAAAAAACTGCGAGTTTCCTGAAATCTCAGCACACATTTTTTCACCCAATCTTGATGACTCGTTCAGGTAATGATCATTACCCCAATCCCACTTGGCTCACCAAATTTCGTTCTTCTAGGTTAAACCGTTCGTTGACAGTAACAGTTTTAATTTTTAGGTTTCAGTCTGTTTTCTCCTATATGGATACATGTAGTTGGAACTCTAAATCAAACACTGTTTGTGCTAGCTCTTTGAAACTTGACACAATAAAGTAGTTCCAAGTTCTATCTTTATGGTTTTTTTCTTATTGATGTAGCCCTAAGTAGAGACTGGCGCATATCACTTTCATGGAAAGGGGTTGCCAAGCTTCCAAAAAACTAGGCGTTTCCTGAATTCTCAGCATACATTTTTTCAACCAATCTCGATGACACTTTCAGGAAATGATCACTATCCCAATCCCACTTGGCTCACCAAATTTCGTTCTTCTATGTTAAACCGTTCGTTGGCAGTAACAGTTCTAATTTTTAGGTTTCACTCTGTTTTCTCCTATATGGATACATGTAGTTGGACCTCGAAATCAAACACGGTTTGTGCTAGCTCTTTGAAACTTGACACAATATAGTAGTTCCAAGTTCTATCTCTATTGTTTGTTTCCTATGGATGTAGCCCTAAGCAGAGACGGGCGCAAATCACTTTCATGGAAAGGGGTTGCCAAGCTTCCAAAAAACTACGAGTTTCCTGAAATCTCAGCACACATTTTTTCACCCAATCTGGATGACACTTTCAGGTAATGATCAGTACACCAATCCCACTTGGCTCACCAAATTTCGTTCTTCTAGGTTAAACCGTTCGTTGGCAGTAACCGTTTTAATTTTTAGGTTTCACTCTGTTTTCTCCTATAGGGGTACATGTAGTTGGAACTCTAAATCAAAGACCGCTTGTGCTAGCTCTTTGAAACTTGACACAATAAAGTAGTTCCAAGTTCTATCTCTATGGATTGTTTCCTATTGATGTAGCCTTAAGCAGAGACTGGTGCAAATAACTTTCATGGAAAGGGGTTGCCAAATTCTAAAAAACTACGAATTTCCTGAAATCTCAGCACACATTTTTTCAACCAATCTGCATGACACTTTCAGGTAATGATCAGCACCCCAATCCCACTTGGCACACCAAATTTCGTTCTTCTATGTTAAACCGTT
>NW_027673014.1:252500-280000 GCF_964194105.1 Spermophilus citellus | reverse complement strand
GGCATAAACTTGAATCAAAATCAGTGGAAAGCACCCAATCTGAAAATTAGAGAAAATAGATTAAAAATAATTAATAGAGCCTTAGTGCTCTGTGGGATATATCAAAGGGTCTTATTAGGTATAATTATATATGAGGTGCTAAAAGACAGAGTAGAGAAGATCATGTAAATAGAATATTTGTAGAAATAGTGTCTAAAATTTACTCCAAATTTAGTAAGAAACAAATAAAAGTATGATTCTAACAGCTCAGTTCATTTAAGCAGGACAAATACAAATAAAACCACACCTATGTGCTTTATAATAAAACTGCTATAAACCAATTATAAAGAGTAAATCTTGAAAGCAACCAGAGAAAACGACATATTACAATACAAATCATGGCTGATTTCTTTTTTTTTTTTTTTTTTTTAGTTGTAGATGGACACAATATCTTTATTTTTATATATTTATTTTTATGTGGTGCTGAGAATCAAACCCAGGGCCTCACACTTTCGAGTCAAGCGCTCTACCACTGCGCTACAACCCTAGCCTAATGACTGATTTCTTATCAGAAATAATTGAGGACAGAACAAAGATTTAAATTCCTAAAAGCAATGTCAATCCAGAATTCAATAATCATCAAAAATAATTTTCAAGAAGGAAAGCAAAATGAAGATGTTTTATATAAGTGAAAACCAAGAAAATTACCAAGAGGCCTGTATTATCAGACATACTACAGGGAGATTTTCAAGCTGAAGGAAAATAATACCAAACAGACACACAGATCTTCAGGAGCAAAGGATGAACACCAGAGATAATAAATATAAAAGACTATATCTATTGTTTTACTTCTTAATTTCCAAAAAGTCATAAGATTTTTAAGGCAACAATTATAACATTGAATCATGAGATTTCTTGCATAAATATATTTTATTCTCGTGTTGTTATTGAGAATGTGAAATGGAACAACTACTTTAGAAAAAGGCCCTAGAATTTCATTAAAATATAAACATACCCCACCCCTGTGGCCTAGCAAGACCATTCCCAGGTGTTTACCTTAGAGAATTGAAGGTGTGTGTCCACAGAATGACTCATATACAGATGTTTATAGCAGTTTCATTCATAATAGCAAACTCTGAAAATGGCCCAAGTGTTCCTTGATGGAAGAAGGGAGATATATTATCTGCTGCATATTCATAAAATATGGGCAGCAAAAGGAATAAATCTCAAAAACAGTAGATTCTGTGAAAAAAAGCCAGACACAAAAATAAATGCATTTTATGATTCCAGCAATAAAAAGTTCTAAAACAAGCAAAACCAATATGTGGTGAAAGCAGTCAGATCTATGGTTGTCACTGGGAGTCTAAGGTAGGGACAGGGATTTCCTAGGAAGGGGCATAAGGGTGTTTTCTAGGGTGATGGGAATGTTTTAGTTTTGAGTGACTTGGCTGTATGTTTGTCAAAACTCATCACGTAATATATTTAAAATCTGTGCATTTCATTATATGTGAGATTTTCATGAAAAACATAAATATTGAATTCTAGTTAGTGACATACATGGTAGAGTATTTAGGAGTAAAGTATAATAATCTGACTTACTTTAAAATGTGTCAAAGAAACAGATGGTTTGATGAAAAGATGGACAATGAAGCATGTTTAGGAAAGGTACAAAATGTCAGGAATGACACAATCCTAATATGAATATATAAGTATTCACTCTACAGTTCTTTTGACTTTATCTTCACAATTTTCACCATAAAATGTTGGGGGGAAAATGAAGACTAGAGAACTTGGTGGTGAAAGAGGGATGAGCAGTAATTCTAGTGATTAGAACTCTTGGTGAGAGCTGACCCATGTGGAGTTTCATTGGGTGTCCCTGCCCTACCCTCCAAGCCAAAAAGAAAGAAAGAAAAAGAAAAAAATCCCAAACCAAAACTTTGGAAAAAGTTTTTAGTGCAATGTAGAACCACTCAGGCTAATACTCTCATTCTCTGGCTCAGTGGTGGAGCGCTTGCCTAGTATGTGTGAGGCCCTGGGTTCAATTATCAGCACTGTATATAAATAAATAAAATAAAGGCCCACTGACAACTAAAAAAATATTTTAAAAATAACTCAGTGGCAAGCACTTGCCTTGCATGTATGAGGCACTAGGATCGATCCTTAGCACCACATAAAAATAAAAGAATAAAGATATTGTGTCCATCTACAACTAAAAAAATATTTTTCACTCAAGACAGAGTAAATTGCTTCAATTTTTCATGTTTGAGGATAGTGGTTTTTGTCATAATTGTGGCACTTCTAAAGAGCCCAACTTGGTCACTTTTTAACCTACAATGCTACAATCCACAGCATATTAACTGGATCCTAGTCATTTAAAATAATGATTATCATTACTAATGAATTATTACTTGTATATGATTAGTGTTAACCATTCATAGGTCATTTTCTTATTTTCTTTTACATTATTTCATGTTATTCTCATGAAAATCCAAAAGAGGTATTTGAATATCAGGAATGGGGTTTTATTTTGTAATTTGTAGTTTGTAATTTCTCACAGAGCCAGGCCCTGAGCAATCCCCAAAGCCTTTTGCTTGAGAATGAGTGAGCCACGTGTTGGGAACTGTGGACCGAACCAAGAGCTGAGAGATTTGATTATAAAGGGCCAAAATAAAAAACTCAGAAACAGATAAAATGTGACATCTTGGAGGCTGTAGCATCATCTAGGGACTCAGAGGAGTTTAAGTGGCATTGTTCTTAAAGGAATCTGAAAGGCTAAAATGAAGTGTTTTTTTTAAGGCCAAGATGCCATCCAGACAGAAGGACTGCTAGATAAACTTGTACTCACTTGATTTTTAAAAAAATATATTTTTAGTTATAGATGAATATAATACTTTTATTTTTTGTTTATATGTGATGCTGAGAATTGAACCCAGTGCCTTATGCATGCTACAGCCCCAGCTCCTATTTACTTGATTTGTAACTTTGAACTTAACCCATTCTGAGGGCCATATTTGAGAAACTAGAACCAATTAGTGATCTTATTTCTATTTTATAGAGGAAGAATCGAGGGCTTTAAAGAGGATGAATGATTTTTAATAAGACTACACAGCTAGTTTCATTAGAATGAAGGTTTTCAAAAACAACATAAAATATGTTCTGCTAGCTACTTTGAATAGCATTTTTGGTACACATCATAAATTTCTGCTGAAATGAAATCTACCCTGTGTCCAGTTGTTAAGATAATTTCCAAAACAAAAATATCAACAGAAACGATAATTTCTGCAGTCCATTTTAATTTTATAAGGGCATCACTGAGGTTTGTTCAATTTTATGTCATTGTGGGTTAGAACAATTAAAATATGATTAGAATAGATTGTAAGAACAATGCCCTTCCCATCCACTACTACAGATGATCCAAATTAGGAATCCTTTCTTATTTTCAATTTTAGTTCACTAAAAAAGCCTGTTTTTGAAGCAGCAATCAGAATATTTTATTCTTCCCGAATAAAAGCACTTCCCTCTAATTACCATAAAATACATATGAATCCCAAAGTTCTCCTTTCCACTGAGAAATCACATCCCAAACAAATCCCCATTAAATTGCTTATGGCTTTAATTTATGAATCCATATTCTTCTGTAGACTCACCGAACAGGTGTTCAGTGGTTTCTGGAGGTGTGTTGGCACGTGTCTTTTGGCCTTTCCTGGGAGACAGAGGTTGAGAGAGCCAAGAATTCTCTGAATTTTTACCATTTCTGTCACTGGTAATGGTTCGCTAATTAGTTCATTATATTGATTTTATTTAGAAATTGTGATAATTGGTTGAGCCTAAATTTTACCTATCGTTTAGGAAATGTTTGTAGGTAAAACCAAGAGGCTAAAAATGATTATAAAATGGCTAAAATGCTTAATATGCACTCATAAATTCTCTGGAATATTAGAGTATAAGAATTTCACTATGCTAATCCAGGCTTAGAAGCAGAATGTGGTTGAGTCCTCACTCTGTGCCCTTGCGTAAGTTCCTACCACCACAGCCCTGAGTCTCTCCTCTGGCCAGGAATCTATTAGCATTCTAGTTCCTGGGTATATTTACAGCAGCACAACTACCTGTGTCTAATCATGTCTTCTTAGTAACCCAGACCCATCTTTCTCCTGAACCCAAATCAGCAGCGTACTTATTTTCCCTCTGATGTACAATGTTATTCTACTACTTTAGCTGTTAGTTTATGATTCCAGTTACATAGGTTAGCTAAGATTTGAGTGTTGATACATTTGAAGTGTCCCCATAATAAAAACTGTGCTGACAGTACCTATTTTGTTGTTCTCTTAGTCATCTATAAAACCGTCCTCTAAAATCTGTCTCTTTCTGTAGATCAATTACATTGTGTGTTTCCATCCAGTGCTGCTTCAATTTAGAGGTCAGAGTCACTTTCCTGAACCAAACTTACCAGCCCCACCCTCACCCCAAACCGATTCTGTCTCATGTTTTCACATAGCAGCATCAGTGAAATGGAGGGTAGGCAGCATGGTGTAGGGAGAAATTTTTTAAGTCTTTCTCCACTTTCCTTCCTTCCTACTGTGAGTTTGAAAAAAAAAAAACCTATTCCTTTTCTCCACTGCAGAATGCAATATGTTTACTCCCCCCAGAAAAGCAGGGAGAGCCTTCCTGCCTTAGAGGAGGACAAGGGCGTTTTCATATCAGCACAATGGTAAGTTCAGTATGTCTATTTCTGTGGGCGACTGTCTTTCCTAAGTCTCTGCAGAGACTGCAGAATCACTGAAGTGGAAAAATATTCAATACCCATAAAGCTTGGCCTTGGTTCTGCTTCCTAACCTTGTTCAGTGTGTTTTAGAGCCACCTCCACTACATGTGAGACGCTGTAAGAAAATGATTAGGGAAAAACAATGGCCAAATCAATAAGATTGTTTTATTAACAGTCTGTATTACAAACTGTGTGCTGATTTTATTGTTGGGGCAAACACATGGTGATTGTGGGAATTTAATTTGAGGGCCCACTCTCCTTGTTCCAAGTGAAACATACGTGAGGTTGCAAAAGGGCTTTGCCAAAGCTTTTATGCCACACTGATGGATTTTCTGAAAGTTGCTTTAGAAGTGCAGTATTTCTTATAGAACTTAGATAGTGGCCTGTATAGTCCAGACTATTTTAAAATTCTTCTGTGATTGCTAAATGCTTACTCTGTTGCAAATGAATTCTTCAGTGTTCAAGACACTGTCTTTCTTTTCTTTTTTACAAAAATTTTTAATGGACACTTTTTAATTGTACATATTTCTAGGTACAGCTATGGTGTGACGTTTTAATACATGTATACAATGTATAAATGATTGGATAAGGAAAGTGGGCATGTTCATTGTTTCAAACATTTATCTTTTCTTTCTTTTTTTTTCCCTTTTTTGATGCTGGGGAGGGAATCTGTTTGGTATGCTAGGCAGGTGCTCTACTGCTGAACTACAACCCTAACTTGTATCATTTTTTTTTAAACTGGGATCATTCAAAATCCTTCCTAATAGCTATTTCAAAACATTTATGTTCAACATAGATACCCTGATAGCAAACATTAGGCCTTACTCCTCCTATTCAAATGTATTCTAGAACCCAGTAGCCATCCTCCATCCACCCACCGTGTTAGCCAGCTTTTGGTCACTGGGACAAACCCAGGAACAACTTAGAGTGGGGGAATTTATTTTGGCTCATGGTTTCAGAGGTTTCAGCCCTGTGCCGGCTCTGTTGCTTTCTGCTTGAGGTGAGGTAGAACATCATGGTGGAAGGGTATGGTGGAGGAAAGCTGAATAGCTCGTGGCATTTGGGAAGAGAGAGAAAGAGAGAAAAGGCCAGGGACCTTTCCTGAGCAATCATTGTGGACCTGCTTCTCTAACCATGCCTCGCTTGCCTACAGTTGCTACCACCTCCCAGTTAGTCCACTCAGCTGTCAGTGGGTTAGTCCACTGTCCTCAGAGCCCTCCCGATCCGGTCACTTACCCAAAGCCCCACCTCTGAGCACTGCTGCATTGGGGGTCAACCCTGCAGCACATGAGTCTTTGGGGGACATATCCAAACCATAATACTACCCCCGGCTTCCCCTTCCCTCACATATTGATTTTCTTGATCTGTTCTACCAAATGCCTCATTTCCTAATGCATTCTTGCTAGCATTTTTCCTATCCATACATGACATTATATTTTTTGGGGGGTTACTCTTAATAATCATTTCCATCTTAGATTGTTTTTGTTTTACTTATGTTTAAAATTAATTTCCCACTGAAATGTCTTAAATAAGATCAAGTTTCAAGTCTGGTCCTTAATACCTGTTTCTATAAGATAAAAACAATCTATAGATGAACTATAAATTTAAGCTGCTGTTTCTGAGACCACTTCATTCCATAGTGCATTCTAAACACAAAGAAGGGGTGATTATAGTTTCTGATAGCAATGAGTAAAAAAGAAAGAAGCTGTGTATGCATAATTTGTGGACCACATTTGTAATTTAAAGACTGGTATACGTTAATGTGAGTATGTGTTTAAGTAAACTTTCATTGGAGTATAACATGCATGTGGAAAAGTGAACAAATTTTTTTAAATGATATTTTTAGGAACACATCTTCCTAACCTCTACCCCATCAGGAGCTAGAATGTTACCAGCAGCTAGGAGTTTGGTTCTTGTCTCCTTCCAATATTAACCACCCCCAAGGGACAACCAATATTCTGACTTTTTATAGCATAAACCAGCTTTCTTTTTTTTTAACTCTATACAAATGGATTCCTAGTCTAACTTCTTTTGTGTGTGGTGCATGTGCTCAACATTGTGAGCTTGGTTTCTCAGCGACGGTAGCAGTAGTTTGAACTCTCAGTTCTAAATGGTATTCTATCATGTGACTATCCAAACTCTTCATTTGGGTTGTTTATGTTTTTTTCTATTGAAAAATTCTACCTCAGTGTTACTATTGTTTGCTGAGGGCCATTACCAAGTAGGAAATTTCCTTGCCAGCGTACCCCATGTTAATTTCGCTGTTGACATTGCATGTTAGGTGACCCTGCCCAAGGACGAGGGTGGATCCAGGATTAGGGTGTATCCTGCAGTTTGAGGAAGTATCCCAATCCTTGGGTTTAGGGCGTTCCCGGTTTAAGACAAGGCGTTCCCAGTTTAAGACCTTGGATTTTAGGGAAGTTCGATGTTGAGGATTATTGCTGCTGGAATTAGGGCGTTCCTGCTGCCTAAGCTCCTGTTGAACTCTCGTGAGATTCAGAGAGCATTTTGGGAAATAAGCCTCGTGGAGTAGGTGAATTGGGCGGCAGCAGAACTGGGATTGCCCCAGAACGTGTGTGGAGGCCGGTGTGAGTTCGGGAATAAAGAATTGCTGTTTGAATCTACAAAGCTGTGTGGTGGCTCGTGATTCTGTGCCCAGCCAAGACTGCGGCAATTGTTGAAGACAATTTTGCTTGTTTGTTTGTTTTTTCTTGTTTTCTTTTTTCTCTTTTTAGCCATTTTACAGAGTGTGATTTATTTTATGTTTATTCGGTGTGAGATTCATCAATCCTCTTGAATTTGTGGCTGATGGTTTTCATCAGTATTGGAATATTTTTAGCAATTATCTCTTCAAATATTGTTTCCACCCCCTTGTTTTTCTCCTCCCATTCTAAGGTTCAGTTGCATGTGTGTTATACCTTTGTACCACATTCCATCTCAATCTTACGTTTCACACTTTATTTTCCATCCTTTTTATCTCTGTGTATTATAGTCTAGATATTTTTTTACCATCCTGTTTTCTAGGTAATATGTTTCTCTCTTTAGCTATGTCTAACTTATATATCACACTCTTAGTTATTATATTTTTCCATAATTTCAATTTGGCTATTTTATTAAGAAATTTTAGTTCTGATGAAATTCTCTAACTTATCTTTTCTTTAGGGAGGGGGGAGGGTTGGTGGTGCTGGGGATGGAACTCAGGGCCTTGCACATGTGGCCAAGTGCTCTACCACTGAGCCACATCCCCAACTCTTTTCATTTTTTGAGACAGGATCTTCCTAAGTTACCCAGGCTAGCTCGAACATGCATCCTCCTCCTCCCAAGGTGCCTCGACCTCCCAAGTAGTTAGATCACAGGCCTGCACCACCTATCTTATCATAAGTGAACATACTAATAACAGTTATCTTAAAGTTCATGTCCAGTAATCTATGGGTTTGTTTCTGTGTTCTGTTGTTGTTTTTTCCCCCCTCTTGGTCCCACTGTTGTGCTGAATCCAGTTTTGTATTGAGTGCCAACCATTACATACAAAAATATTAAGAAAATATCAGTGGTATTATCTTTCTCCAGATGGCATTTTCTTGACTCTCTGGTAGGCATTGGAGTAGGAGTA
Organism: Spermophilus citellus; assembly: GCF_964194105.1. Classification (NCBI taxonomy): domain Eukaryota; kingdom Metazoa; phylum Chordata; class Mammalia; order Rodentia; family Sciuridae; genus Spermophilus; species Spermophilus citellus. The sequence continues at coordinate 271,649 of NW_027673014.1, read as the reverse complement.
GATCATCATACTCCAGTCAAGAATGAGATCTTTCAGGGCTCGGGTTGTAGCTCAGGGGTAGAGCACCTGCCTTGCCCATGTGAGGCACTGGGTTTGATCCTCAGCACCACATAGAAATAAATGTAAGATATTATGTCCATCTATAACTAAAAAATAAAAAATTCTAGCATATATCATTTTAAAATAATGAGATCCTTCAAAGCTGGTTTTGGTCAGGCCAGTTTCTAGTTCAGACTTACTCTTAGGCTTTAATTCAACTGCCCCAGCTTTATGGCTGCGGTGCTTCTGAGGGCCACCACCTCTGTGAGCATGGAACTTTAATCTTATCTTTCCAGTGCCAGGAGAGTGCCACTAACATGATTTCCTGGAATCATTTCTCCTTGCCTTTTCCTCCTCTGCGGGGAGCTGCTTATAGACCAGTGTGGCGTGGGGAGCGTGCGCAGGTGTGCCCTACAGTGCAGTGAGGCTGGCTCTGGCTCTGGGGTCACTTTTCTGTAGTGTCGGCCCTTCAAATCCTGGCTTCCTAGGTAGCCCTGAACTTCACTTTTATCTTCCTGGTCTCAGGGGGTTGCCAGAAGCTCTGTTTTTTCTGTGCTTCACAGTACCCACTTGACCTTTCGACCTTTCCCCCATTACCTTTTCAAACTGGAAACTTGCTCCAGAGGGTGCTCGCTACCTTAGTGTTTCTCTTTGCTCAGCGTCTCCATCTCTTCCTTTTGGAGTGCTTGACACCACACAGGTGCCTTGAATGGATTTTTAAAATTATATGTGTTTTCTTCTTGTTCTTGATAAATAAATTTATTTATTATAATCTAGTCTATCATAGCTAGCAATTGTGTATTATGTGCTTTTTATTAATGAGTATATGGATTCCAGGTATTTATTTATTTGTTTAGAATCACACCTTTTGGATCAGGTAAGGACTTAATACCTTGCTGAGACAGCTAGAGCTCCGACAGAGAGAACCACCCAAGGACAGAGCACCAATTAATGGCTGTTCTCATATCAGGGGCTTTCAGCTTCTAGCCCAGTGGCTTTTACACTGCATTCCTCATAATGTAGTATTGGCGTCTTGTCTACTCTCTGAGATCATAGACCATGTCTAACCAACATTCTGTAAACCAACTCAACTCAACCTGGCTAAGTGATAGCAGTGCACTGCCAGGCTTCATCTTATGAGAAAAGAGCTTAAGCTTCAAGCTGTGACAACATTGTCGGATTTTGTGACATCTATGAAGTCCTATCTGTGTTAGACAATACATTTTTTTATCCTTTTTCTTAGTCTCTACATGTAAAATTAGCTTTTTTTTCAATCTAGAGAGGTTAATTCAGAAAGAACACTACCAGATTTACCCATATATAAGGCTATAAAGAAATAGTTATCAACCATAGTAGCTCAGTTCAATGGGCATGCCAGAGGAGAATAAGTATATACAATTATGAAATCACATTTTACAAAGAATACCGTCTTGAATTTTATTTAAAATTTATTTTAAGAACATTTAGATCAACTTAACATTATTTTATTTTTTTGTGGGTGTGGGGGGTTACCAGGGATTGAACCAAGCACTCAACCACTGAGCCACATCCCCAGCCCTATTTTATATTTTATTTAGAGATAGAGTCTCACTGAGTTGCTAAGCACCTCGCTTTTGCTGAGGCTGGCTTTGAACTCCCGATGCTCCTGCCTTAGCCTTTCAAGCTGCTGGGATTACAAGCATGCACCACTGTACCAGCCTTAACCTTATTTTTATCAGTAAAATTGATAGCTTCTCTTACAAAGGATAAATTTATTTGTAAATTCAGAGAATACACTGTTGAATGAACAGAATTGACCCTGGCTACAGAGTTTGATCTGATTTATTTATGTATTTTTGTTACTAGGAATTGAACCCAGAGGTACTTTGCCACTGAGCCACATCCTCAGGCCTTTTTAAATTTTTTTTATTTTGAGACAAGATCTCATTAAGTTGCTGAGAGCTTTGCTAAGTTGCTGAGGCTGGCCTTGAACTTGTAATCCTCCTGCCTCAGCCTCCTGAGCTGCTGAGATTACAGGTGTGTGCCACTGCACACTGTAGTTCAATCTGATTTATGGATCTGATAGAGGAGCCATTGACAGTGGCTTTTATAGTACCATAGCTTGATTACCTGGTGTTTCTTCCTATATAAGGGTGTATAAAGTAACTTCTAGGTAGCATATCTATTTGCCCTCTAGTTTTAATGTTAGGAAAAGTGAAATATAGCTAATGGAAATAGGTGAATAAAAATGACATTAATGGGGAATAAATACTGCTTAGTGTTTGACCTCTGTGCTTTTAAAAGCTACTTTAAATTTTGTGGGTTGTTTTTTAAATTTTTCTTATGACGAGTGTAATCTGCACTTACTGACAATCTGGAAAAGAACTCTGGAGTTGCTTTAGGTTCTCGTCATCTCTAGACAAAGCACATTTGTTAGGGAATGTCTGATTCAGGGACTGCTGGTCTTTAATAGCATCACCAGAGCCCTCTTTTATGTGCTTCTGACCGCTCATCTCCCTATTTTGTTTCAGAATGAAGGTAATCCTGAAAAGTCATATTTGGGATATGTGCAGCTTTTTAAAACTGTAGTTTTAGGATTCAAATGCTTGTCAATGTCTCTTTTTATCTTTTGCCTTTTCCCCCACAGGAATTAAAGGATAACAAATGGAGGTGGTTAAGGTAAACAACAGGAAATAAATCAGCAAATCCTTTGTTGGGGAAGGGGTCATTTAAGAATCCCAGAACCCAAATTTGAGAGGTGTTAAGAACTCAGGGAGAAACCCAGAGCTCTCTTTTCATTTTTTTAGATGAAAAGACCTAGGAGCATGCGACCTCTGTGTAACTGGTTGGGGTAGATGTGGAAGAGTTGGCAGCCTCCTGACTTCTAGCCCAAAGTCCTTACCACCCTCTCCTGCAACCTGAAGTCTGAGGCTTTCCTTATCAGTATGCACCCTGGGCGGGCTTTCCCTCCCTTTTCAGATCTCAGAGATTGATTGGATGAAGCGGTTGGATCCTGGGCTCTAGGTTGTCTCTTTCCTATGTGAGGGCTCTGCTTATCCTAGGTGACAGGAAAAAGGCTGGTTTAAGAAAAGCACCTGGCTTTCTCCCCACACCATTTCATAAGTATCTTTCTTCATCCTCACAGACTCCGTGAAAACCACTCTACTTCCCCAAACTTTTTTTTAATTAGCCAGTCTTTCTAAAGCCTTTCATCCCACAGTAATTTAGGACAGATATCAAGTACATTTGGCATTTTTAAGGCAAGGCCTTATTTATATCACAAGCTGCTCCTCTGTGTTATAGAAATCCGAGTAGGTACATTGTGCTAGAAGTCAAAAACTCATCCCCAAGACGGTGTTATTAAATGTAGCTAAACAGGTCTAGCTAGAACGGCCAATGTTAACTTAAACAACAAAACTGGGAATAGTGTTGAGAGACCACAAGGATTTGAAAGCAGAAATTAAAAGTAGAATAAGGAGAGCAAAGCAATGTGTTTCTGGTTGGGCAGAGCTCCCCCTCGGGACCCTGTATTCAAATACTCTTTGACACTGCATTTGAATCCTCAGCTTCCAAAGGCCACTGATACCACAGAGACCCAACAGTGTGTAATTGTTCCTTTATATCCTGGGTCTCCAGACGCCTCCTGTTACAGCCTCATATTTAAAAATAGCAAGGAAATAAGGGAAAATCATAAACTAGCTATAATAAAATTAGTGCTTGCGTGAAAGACTATTGCCAGAGCACAGCGTTGAGAAGGCCCGGAGCTGCCAGCAGGCCACTGGGTGTTGGCAGTCTCCAAACCCTCACTGGCCAGCACATGGAGACCTGAATGAAGAATTGTATTAAAGATATATTGGCCTTTCTTTATGATCATGAGTGCTAAGGGGTCTTTTTAAGTAACAGAAAAATGGATCAGAAAAAAATAGATTGTCATCATAAATAAATACATTACCTGTTCCTCACCAAAATAAAGTTAAAATTAAATAACATTGACTGAAGAAGAAATATCATTGCTTTTCTCAAAAAGACCATGATTAAATGAAGGGCGTTTTAAGAGCGAGCAGCTAAGAAATGAGATGCCTATGCAAGGAACAACAAAAACCTAACTCCCCATTAATCTGGGAAAGGGGAAAAGTAGGAATTAGACATGGAGGTAGGGTGAGGATCCTTGCATTTCCATTAAGTGCATACTTGCAGAAGATCTGGAATTCTCATTACTACTTGAAAGGAAAACGGATTCTCTTTCAGAATTAGATATTTTCAAACCAGTGTGTTGCTGAGCCCGCTCTGGTTCAGTGGTTCCTGCTACTAAGTAGGCATCACGGTGGCCCTTGGCTTTCGTTCCCACATACATCATTAGCCCAGAGAGTCCTGGAGTCAGTCTGCCTTCAAGGATGTTTTCAATGACCTGGTTGAAAAGATTTTTACCTAACCCTGTGAATCGGTCTTTGAAAAGGACTTTGCTGGCATGATCCCCACAGTCTCTGCTGTTGAACTTCCCACGCCCACGGAAGGCAGGAGTGTGAATCACATTTCTCTGCAGTCTTCTTGTTTCTAGAAACCTTGGAAAGAATGAGCTGGAGGATTTCGGTACTAATGCTGTTCTGAGAGCATCTAGTGAGAAGCTTGGTGAAATCTGAAAAGTTGGATGGGCAATCCGGAGCTTTTATTTTAAGTGAACTCTGCACTGAGGCTGCAGGGCCAGACCGTTGTCTAGTTCCTATCCTCCATTTGCTGTACTCTCTGAAGTCCACAGTGTGTGCATCTCCACACTAAATGGACAATAAAGAGCCTGTTCTTGACAGTACACTAGGCTTCGACATGCCCTTTAGGTTTAAATAAGACAAAACACCTGATATTAGACTTTGAAATGTCAGTGGAAGGATTTCACTGCAGCTGACCAGCCCTGGTCCCAAAGGACTTGATCTCTGTCCTGTGCTATTATGGTGGAATGTGTGATATAAATCATCTTAGTGAGATTGCAAAACAATTATTGAAACCTCAAGCAAAGACATTTGAATTCAGAAATGTTGTAATTGATATTATTGGCTTTCCTGTTCTAGGGAGTGCCCACTTCTGATTAGGTACCGCAGGTTTAATTCATGTGGTGTGATTAGACAGTAGGATTAATAGTGTAGGTTTTATTTTAGATTTGCTGTTTGCAGTGTCTTAGCACAAGTGTTTGGTCAAAGAAATGAAGAGAACTCCCTGAGTGTCATGCCACCTAATGGAGCAAGACTTGATCCCTTGTACCTGGAGAGAGCGTGTGAAGTGAAGGGCTGAGGGACATCACGGTCAAAGTGGAGCTTAACTCTGCCCCACCCTCAGGTGGCTAAGGAGCAATTCTGGAAGCCTCCTGACAGTGTGAAATTTACACAGGGGGACAGAGGGAGTAAGGGGAGGGAATAAGCAAGGAAACGGACCCTGGAGTCAAAACATTTCCTCTGCTGTCCCCATTCCTCACCAGATAGATACGTGTCCTTGCTCAAGTCACTTTATCTCCGGGGACAGCAGTTTCCTCTGTCTTAAAGTGGACATGGAGGACAGTTGAGTGTAGACTCTCAGCTAATATTCTAGACTGTGTGACAATGGGCACATATTCTAAAGCTGATCTCATTCCTGGTCTACCCTAGGAATGAAATACACACACATTCACACACACACACACACTTTGATAAAGATGCAAACAGGAAAATTAGTTAAAAAGTTGTTACTTTTCCTCATCTTAAATAAACAAATCACATACTGTAAAATAAAAACTAGATGAAATTAAACATTATCGCAAGACATGAAAAACATGTGTGCTGTCATTTTCAGATGCATAATAAAGATAAATCAGTTGTTTTTAGCAGTGTGCTGTGAGTCTGTGAAGGGCATGACAGATAATAGGCTTGAAATTTCTGAAGATATTGTACAGCAAAATTTGTTTTTTCCTCAGGCATTCAATCTTTTTCTCTAGTAATTTTGTACATGACAAACTTTTTAGTGGGTGCATTAATAATCTATAAGTAATGGGTTGTCAGGTGTCAGTTAGATAAGATTAAAAGACTGTTTAAGCATTATCCATTTGCTTCTTTGCCTGCATTTTATAGGTCAGGAGAAATAACTTTTTGAATTGTGGTCATGTGTGCATGTTTCTTTCTTTTCTTCTTCTTTTTTTTTCCTCGACTCTCTTTCATTTGGCTCCACTCCAGGTACACGTGGAAGAACTGTATTACATTACATAAATCCTGCATGTAGGAGCAGATTTGAAACTCACACTATGTGAATCAAGGGGACAAATGTCTCCACTGCCTCCCATAAATGTATCTTCGTTTTAAAATGTTACTCTTTGTCTTCTCAAAGGAACTTTGTAAGGGGAAACAGACCCAGCTGGGGGCGTCCAAGCTGTCAATGGTAGTGAGTTCCCTGCAAGTCAGGTTTAGGTCTATTCTTGTCAAATCTGTCTTAAGTGTGTTTACATATAGTTTGCCTTTCTGGTATTTTCTGCTTGCACAGACCTGATCTCCACCCATTTTGTGTCAACAGTTGCTGAGGCTAATGTTGGGTGATTAACCGTCGAGCACTGAAGCTCTTGGTTGTGCCCAGAGAGACCGTCTAGACCTCTCACTTACATCACCATCTTGCTGCAGGCTGCACCTACATAAAACAGCATATTTGAGTGGTTAAAGAGTCAGTCTGAAATATTTTAAAAAATAGGGCAAATGTTGCCTCCTTGTTGAATAAAACAGTTTTCTCTAAAATGGAGTAGAACCAGAGACTCAGGGGAAGGAAGTGTTTCTGAGGGTGAACGTTGTCTCAGATCTGGTCTGCATTGCTCCAGTGCATGAATGACAGGTTCTCTGCAGATGCTCAGATTATCTTCTACTCCATTTTTAATTTTTAAGGGGAAAGAATATATTCAAAAGAGATGGAAAGAGAGAGAAGCATAAAACAAACACCCAACATCATGAATACTTGTATCTTTGGCAAAGACAGGGTTCTCCTGTTCAATGCCTTCATAATCATTGAAAATTTTCCTATTTTATTTTCATCCTTACAAAGCTTTTAGTTTGATCTATTAGTATGAAAAATAGCTAACTCTATCATGCTCTTGACACTTGAACACGAACAAGTAAACAAATAAACAAAAAAATCTTAATCTTCTCTGACATCCTTGAGAGTTCTTTTCCTTTTTGCCCTCTTAACTAACCAAGTCTACAAGATTAGATCCTGTCCCTGAAGAAAGGAAAAAGTATTTCCTTTCTCAAACTTGTTAACTTTTTCAGGTCCATGGGGATTATTGGTCTTGGACTCTTGAGTAATTTAGCTCAAAAATGAATTTTTTTGGTCATCAGTGAGATCTGGCCCTATACTGACAAAGTGACTTTCCTTTTGTCCAAGAACAGTATACTGCCAGGGAGGAAAGTTAAATGCAGCATGTGATTAAGTAATAAGTTTTCAGTGTATTTACTCTAAAATGTGGAATCAGATATAAAGCAGCAGATTTAAAGACTGGTCTAATGAAGGGTTTTGTTGGACTGTATCACTGGAACATCTGCTGTGGTTGACTTTATTTGATTCCTAGTTTGGGTCAGAGTTCATATGTACTTGGAATGGGCAGGGGTTTGCGATATTGAAAAAAAAAAACTAATGGAAAGAATTGTGCATGTCCAAAAGATGCAAGATCTCAGCCCTCATGGCTGGTCACCTGGCAGTATTGTTTACAGAAAGGAAAGTACAATAGGTTATGGCAGGGATTCCCACCCTCAGGGCCAAGGAGAGGCTAGCGGGGAGCAGAGGACCAAAAGACACCTATCAGAATCATTCTGAGTGAAGGCAGTATATAAAAAGCACATTGGAAATTATATTTTAAGTCATGCTATTTTTTTTTAAATCACAAGTAACAGAAGAGTTTGTGATTTTGAAGTATATCAAAGGGAGTATGGATTAAAATTTTCAGCCACTCTGTGCCACAGAACCATAGAGTACAAATCCTAGGTGGGACTTTATGCAGCATTTGACAGATGAGTCTCAGCATGGGGACAGGACTGACTCTCAGTTCAGTGCTTCATCCTTTTTGTCTGTATATATTTATTTTTAACAGCTTTAATGAGATATAATTCACAAACCATACAACTCACTTTAAATGCACAATTCAGTGGCTGGTAGTAGGTTCACAGAGTTATACAACCATTCCCATAGTCAATTTGATTTTTTTTTACCACCTTAAAAAGAAATCCTGAGTCCTTCAGTTGTTACCTTTCCCCATATTTCCATCCCCATCCACACCAGCTCAGGGCAACCACTAGTCTACTTTTTTCTCTCTAAATTTGCTTATTGTGGATATTTCACAAAAGTGTGGTCATATAATATGCAATCTATTGCATTGACTTCTTAATGTTTCCAGGTTTTGTCCACATTCTAGCATGTGTTATTGGCACTTTATTCCTCTGCATGGTTGAGCAATGTTCTGCTGTGTGGATATAACACATTTTGTTTATCTATTCATCGGTTGGTGAGCATTTGGGTTGTCTTTTGCTGCTCTAAGCATTTGTGTACAAATTTTTGGCCCATTACCCATTTTTTGAGAATCATAATGGTTGTATCCCAAGAAACTCCTGTCTTAGGCTTTACCATGTGCAAAGCACTTTTTGTAAACATTAAGTCACTTGCTTACCACAATTTGGCCCCTGAGTACTGCCGTGATCCCGGGGTCAGCAAGTGGCAGTCTTCCTACTCAGCTCTGGACACTGGACACTACTTGCACTGTCCCTGCCAAGGCTCAGTGTTTCAACTGAGATAATGAGTGATGCTTGTTCCAAGTAAAGGGAAGTCACACTGACATTCAGCAACTCAGCAGTGAAATGCAGTTTCCCCCAAAGTGACTTAGATGCCATAAGCACTTGGCAGAGATTTGACAGTTTCCAAGAGGAAGTTATTTGTGTTCGTGCTATTGTCCTCATTTGAGACATTTTGTCATATATCTTAGTCAGGAGGTGTAAAGGGTCTATAGATTGTGTATCAGTGTGTATCACATAGAGCTTTGGTCTCAAAGTTTTACAAATTGAAAACATTCGTACAGTGAACATTCCAAAGAACAGACACAAACCTCTGTTCAAGTCAAGTCATCTTCATTAAGCCATTCCATGGCTTAATTTTGTGACCAGGTAAAATTAGGTAACAAGCTAAATTTTGAGATATCTTCCTTTGGCCTGTGTGGAGATTCCAGGCCCAGGTATGTGGGTGAAGCCTTGGGGAGCTGAGAAATGAAAGCAAGTGATCCTCGAGAAAGGAAAGAGCTCAGAGGAATCCCAAGATGGTTTTAGGACTCATAGCACCTTATACAGGAGCTGGTCACCAATCTCACACAACAAGGGTTTCAAGTCCAATCATTCAGGGCAAACTTTCTTTAAAAAATAATGAGTATGTAATCATTAGAATGATCATACATCCCAAGGGACATTCATGCTTTATGCCTACTGCTCGGCATTATCATTAATAGTGTCCCTTCACCTTCAAAAGTGTTTAGTTTAGATGATAAATTACCTGCTCATTCTACTTGTAGTGGAGAGTGGCAAAAAACTAGGATTTGCTTTAAATAAATATATTTATTCAGTGAGGGATGTCTAGTTAGATGCAATTTTATTGACTTTTTGTGAGTATGAGAAAATTAGAATTTCAGTGAAAAGATGGTTCAGCTATTTAACAAGAGAGAGACACACATCTAATCTTTGTGGATATTATTTTAGCTGAGAAAGATTTGCTATATTAACCTATTGCTTATATATTGTGCTAATAATCATTTTAAATCTGTATAACTTAAACAAACTACTATTTTTCTTATGTTAATAAGATTATATAAGCTTAAATTTGGCAGATTATCATAGATAAGTAAATTTTTATTAAGTGCTATTTTGATGCTTGTCAATAGACACCTGTTGGGTATTTCTTATGCTCCATGTGCCACTCATTCCATTAAATTTGGAGCCCAGAGCTTTAATAATCTAGGTGGTGGCAAGAAGTAACAAAAGAAATAGAGGCCTACTAAGGGAGCCATCTCTCCTTTGAATTTAGGTCAGATTAAATCTTTTAGTAAGCCCAGTTTTTAAAAAAATCATAATATTTGTTTTCAAGAAAATTTGTGTAGCGTATAACCAGTGATGAATTATTTTAAAGTTATTTTAATGTCTTTAAGTCCAAAATAATACATAGATTTTTGTTAGCATTTTACATCATCTCTGTCAACTAATTGGTGATATTTTTTCACTAACTACTTTGAAGAAATTTTTTAGATAGAATTGACTTCCTCAACTGTGCTAGAAGACTTGAGTTCTGAGATACCTTCATCACTTCTAGAGAAGGGAAGCCTTCTCATACTGCTAACTGGTGGGCTTCCTGTGACATGAGCAAGTTCTAATACTACATTTCTAGAGGGGATGGAGAGGAGAACTAAGTGCCTTCACCCGCCTGTCCTGTCTACTGGCCTCCCAGAGCCATTCTCCTCCCCGACCTCCAGACACACAGATGATGGATTGCAGTCTTGGAACTGTGGGATCCTGGAGGAGGTTAAGAAACTAGAAGAAGGTGCCAAAAACATGATTTCATAAGGTTTGACTTGAGATCGAGTCAACCTTCTTGAGTGTCTTAAAATCATGTTTTATGAAGTTTTATTTCACAGAAAAAGGGAGTGTAGAAGACTTGGACCCTGAAACCAGCCAGTTATGGATCATTAAGTCTAATAAGTCAATGTAAATCTACAATGAAGATTTCCAAAATAGGATTTTGCAGTTAATTTTTTTGTTTTGTTTTGTTTTTGTTTAAAAGAACAGATAGTTACAGATATAGTTGGGAGATAGCTAGAACTCTTTCCCCAAGGGTTGTTTATAAAACATGCCTTCAAGTTATTAGGAAATGTTGACTTAAAAATATAGATAGATAGATAAGGTTTTATTTAAATGATACTGTTGAAAGAAAGGCTATGTCCAGGAAAATCAGGGAAGAGAAAACGAACAGAATTCTAGAATTTGATAATTACCTTCCCATATGAAATTTTGTATTAGAAGATTTTTCATGAGGCTTAATTCTAAAATTAAGAAGTATTTTAGATGCTGGGGCTGTGGCTCAGCGGCAGAGCTTTTGCCTAGCATGGGTGAGGCACTGGGTTCAATTTTCAGCACTGCATATAAATAAATAAAATAAAGGTCCATTGATAACTAAACAATGTTTTTTTAAAAGAAGTATTTTAGAGATTACCTAAATGTATTAGTTATTATATGCGCATGTTTTTAAATTTTTATTTATTTATTTATTTATTTATTTATTTATTTGGGGTTGAACTAGGGGTTGAACTCAGGGGCATTTAACCATTGAGCTACATCCCCAGCCTGCCCACACCCCCCCACCACCTTTTTTTTGGGTATTTTATTTAGAGACAGGGTTTCACTGAGTGACCTAGTGCCTAGCTAAGTTGCTGAGGGTGGCTTTGAACTTATGATCCTCCTGCCTGAGCCTCTGGAGCCACAGGAATTACAGGCATGCCCCAATACACCCAGCTATGTCTTTTATTTTTAACTGAATAAAGAATAATGCTTCCAGAAATTAACACTATTTAAATTATACTTAAAAATCTATGGTGTTACTTATTATTATTATTATTATTTAAATATATATGTAGTTATTCCTAACTATACCTACATATCAACCAAAGACAACTATAATTAATTGTCTTTTATGGATAGCATATGTGTAGAAGGCATTTCCACTAATGTATCTGTCTAGTTAAAGAAAACCTTTTCTTAATAGTTTATCATTTTAGCTTCTTGGGCATATAAGGATGTTTTAAAATCATATGTATCCATACTTAGATGGATAACTCCACATCGACCACTGTCCTACTGACCCATTCACATACCTAGTTAGTACAAAGCTCAATAGGGGTGACAAAGAATCACATCATTGTCTAGAAACAAAACCATTTTGATTTTATGTGATTTACTGAGTTGGCTGTGGCATGCCAAAATAACTAAATATGGACACCCTTTAATCATCAGTGCATAAATAGGGTGGTACACAGGAGTAGAACTGAGTAAAGTTAGGAACACCAAGTGAGCAGGTCATTTTTCTTTACTTTTTTCAGTATTACAGGAATTATACAAGGGAGTTAAAGAGCAAAAAAGCATATGAAAAATGTTGCCTGTGGAACTGTGGAACTGTACTTTGTATTTTGGCTCCTGGCAGGTACCTGCTATGGTCTCCTTGCTCCTTCTGTTTCCTAAGAAGAGAAAACTGATTTTTTTTTAAAAAAATATCTTTTAGTTGTAGGTGGACACAATACTTTCATTTTATTTTTATGTGGTGCTGAAGATTGAACCCAGTTTCCCACACGTGCGAAGCGAGCATTCTACCACTGAGCTACAGCCCCAACCCCAAGAAAACTGAATTTAGTAATCCAGTTTCAGGGAAAGGGACCAGGGAAGGAAGTAGAGGCTACACTGAAGGAAAAGATCAATTTCAGAAAGCTGTTCTATCAGATCTTGCTCAGAAAGCAATTCAAGTATCCAAAGACTGACAAAGAAAGGAGATAATGGAATTGGCAGAATGGAAAAACACTTAAAAAGAAAGACTAATGATAAACAATTTGTGAGTAAAGAAAAGAAAGAATAAAACAAAACTTCCTGTGTTTTCTTTCTTTCTTTTTTTTGGTGCGGGGGAGGGGGGCTTGAACCCAGTGGTGCTTAACCACTGAGCCATAACCCCAGCCTTTTTTCATATACAGCTATGAAATATATATATATGAATATAAATAATTTACATTAGAGACAGGGTTTTGCTGAGTTGCTTAGAGCTTTGCTCAATTGCTGAGGCTCGCTTTGAACTCATGATCCTCCAGCCTCAGCCTCCCAAGCTGCTGGGATACAGGAATATGACACCATGCCCTGTACTTCCTGTGTTGTCTTTCTTTTTTACATTTTTTTCTTTTAATATTTTTTTTATTGTCAATGGACCTTTATTTTATTTATTTATATGCAGTACTGGTAATTAAACCCAGGGCCTTACATGTGCTACACAAGCGCTGTACCAGTGAGCCACAACCCCAGCCCCTATGTTTTCTTAAAACATAAATCAGATTCACTTCCTATATTCCTTGTCAAATTCCTATAAAAATGCAAAGAATAAAATTCAATTTTTAGTTGATCTCAGGTCTCAGATTTGGGGAGATTTTTTCCCCCACTTTCAACCTTATTAGAACTTGAGACAAACAACTAAGTCAAAAAGAAACACATCTCTGTTTATTTGGACATGGAATAAAGCTATAAAGTCAACCCATCCTTTCTTTTCTAAACTTCTTGTTTGGAGACAGAAGATAGTTTGGTGGTGAGAAGACTATTGATCTAATTCATGATTGTATAAAAGAAGAAATACAAGGATTCTTTCTCAATCAGTTGCCTTTCACTGGAGGGAGTCCAGTTCTTAAAAGTATGTCAAAAATGAAGATTGTGTTTTCAAGGCATAGTATGATTCAAAAAAAAATACCTTCATGTCCAAATGTGATATGGAAAGCCAAATGAGACATTTTCTAATTTTAAGGCAACCTTAACTAAAATATTTACTTTTTAAAAAGCCCAGTTTATGGCAAATTTGAATTACACTCTATTAAACAAAAGTATACAACTATTTATTTTAATGAGAAGCAAAACTGTGACATTGTCATGTATCCCTGACATTCTACATCTGAGTTTTAAGGGCTGTTATACTATATATGAATATTGATCGTAAAATAGTAAGTTTTCTCTCACATATTCAGACTAATAAACTCCTTAGAGAGCGCTTATCAATATGGAAAACTCTAAGATTGTATTTTACACATATATATCTTATTTCAAACTATTCTGTGGCTCTTAAAAAAGGATATTTTTATTTCGTATCCAAATTTGAATTTTTTCCCTCACTCACTTCTCTTCACAAACAGTATTTCTTCTATTTTCAAGCTTGAATATGTTAAATGCTGCATTTATTTGCACACACACACACACACACACACACATACACATGTAAGAAAACTAATTTACTGGTGCTTCTAAAAATGATAGTGTTTTAAGAAGGAAAAACATTCATCTAAGCTCACATCAAATGTGAAGTCTTTTTTTGTTTCAGTGTTTAGAATATTCTTGACAATTTAGACTCTTTCACAATGAAAAGTAAAGCACTCTGTCACAAAAGCAGGGAGGATGAGACTCAAGGTCAAAGGGCATTTTAGAAACAAACAGCTGGACCAGTTTATTTAAACAGATAGAGGGAAGGGGGAACTGACCTCAGTTTGACTTATAGTGGGAGGGGCAAGAATGCCACTTTATTACTTTGCCCAGAAGAAAAATGTTTTTGTATCTGAATTCACCCCCAAAGCCATTTAAACACATAGCTCTGCTATATGTAGCTTGATTCCAATGAGAACATCCATGTGAGATAGACTGGGACAAGAGGAATATCTCCTAAGGAGAATCAAATGTTGACATGGAGTTAAGATCAAAAAGTGATGTTGTTTTAAAAAATAAATTATTTGCTGCCTACGTGGTTATTTTCATAGAAAGACATCCATCATGACCTCATATAAACAATGAGTTGTTTATTAATGTATGGAAATTATAATTCAGTAATGTTCTGAGAGCTTCCTGAGTTGTATGTGTACTGATAATATTTTATTATGTTGATTTTTTAAATGAAAGTTTTCTTTTTTTTTAAGTTTGCATATGACAGCAAATGCATTACAATTCGTGTTACACAGATAGAGCACAATTATTTATATCTCTGGCTGTATACAAAGTATATTCAAACCAATTTGTGTCTTCATACATGTACTTTGGATAATGATGTCCATCTAATTCCACCATCATTTCTAACCCCATGCCCTCTCCCTTCCCCTCCCATCCCTCTGCCCTATCTAGAGTTCATCTATTCCTCCCTTGTTCCTCCTCCCTACTGAACTATGAATCAGACTCTTTATATCGGAAAGAACATTTGGCATTTGATTTTTTGGGATTGGCTAACTTCACTTAGCATTATCTTCTCCAACTCCATCCATTAACCTGCAAATGCCATGATTTTATTCTCTTTTATTGCTGAGTAATATTCCATTGTGTATATATGCCACATTTTTTAATCTATTCATCTACTGAAGAGCATCTAGGTTGGTTCCACAGTTTAGCTATTGTGAATTGTGCTGCTATAAACACTGATGTGGCTGTGTTCCTGTAGTATGCTGTTTTTAAGTCCTATAAGAAGTTCTAGGTAGACTTCCTAATGTAGTTTTTAATGAAAGGATTCCCACATTGACACCTATATAAACTATAAGTAGCTTGTATCAGTTATTGACACCAAACAAAGAAGCAGATAGCACCAAGTACCTGTGGGTTTTTAGCTATGGGACTGTGGTAGGTATTTGCTCTCCACATAGAGTCCAGGGTAGGCCTGGAATAAGTACGGTTAGTATTGTCCCCTGAAAACCTTCAGAGGGAAGCAGACAAACCTCAGCAAACTGAGCATAGAGTGGCCCAGGTGGTGAGTGGATTCAAAATACTAGAAGGACTCACATTCTAGGAGGAACTTTCTAAGAACTGTGGATGTGTAATCTAGGGAAACAAGAAGGAAAGGCCTATGGGTCATGCTGGCTGTGTTTAAATATTTGAAAGGCTATCCTAAGGAAGTAAGATTAGAATTGTTTAAATTACCCCAAGGAGTTGTACTGCAAAAGGATTTTAGATCAAGTGAGACAGGACCTTCTAATGACCTGCCTTGCCCAGAGATGGACTGGACTCTCAGGTAAGATAGTGAATGTTCTTTAGAAACAGAATCAAGCCGGGTATGGTAGCGCACACCTGTGATCCCAGTGGCTAGGGAAGCTGAGGCAGGAGGATCACAAACTCAAATCCTACCTGGAAAAGTGAGTGAGGCCCTGAGCAATTTAGCAAGACCCTGCCTCAAAAACAAAACAAAAATACAGGAGATGTGACTCGTGGTGAAGTGCCCCTGAATTCAATCCCCAGTATCACATTTAAAAAAAGGAAAGATAGAAAAGAAACAGTCCAACAGTCTAGAATCTACTTGGCAAGGATATCATAGCAGAGAATCATAGTGACCAAACTTGATAACTATCAAAGCTTTTCCAAACCTGACTTGTAATTTTTATATGATTCATGGCTTGAATAGTCATGGGCTCAGCTCAAACTGAGTTGGTCATTAGGAATTGGTCTGCAAGAAATCTAAAAGCATGAGTATAAGGCAAATTTTAGAATTTTGATAAATTGAGTCACTTCATCATTTTTTGAGTAGCCTTGTCTTGGTCTTTATACACAAGCAGGGAAGCCACCAAAGTTCCAATCTACAAGACTTTCAGAGTCATGCTTATTCCTGGACTCAACATTAAGGTTGCTCAAAACCAACTAATTTCTAGATATTTAGTCTGGATTATATTTAATCCAGATATAATCTGGTTTGTATTTAATCTGTATTTAATCCGGAATAGTCTAGATGGGTGACACAGCAGTGACCGTGTTCAGGTCATAGCCTTAGGAGGGCTTTCACTACCACCTGACAGCTGTGTGTCTTTCAACAAATTATTAACTTCTCTTGGGTAACACGTGACCTCAAATCAGTCATTTAATTTTTCTGAGCCATGGCTCCTCATCTGTTAAAAGTATGTCTTCCAATTTTTAGGAAAGTAGTATAAATCCTATCCATCAAATATAATGTTTTAAAAGGGACTTGAAAAAAGATAGTTCAAAGACTGAATTCCTGCAAATTATGAACACAGTACGATAAATAAAGAGCGGCTTTTTGCTCTCTTACCTATGTTAGTTACTATGAAAATTACTTTTGGTATATGCAGAATATTAATATTAAATAATTTTCTAATTGGTCATGCAGTGAAGGCAGCTAATGAAAAAGCAGATTTTTTTTCACTTTAATTGGTTATTTCACATGGTGTTTGTGCTACACCTGTGCTTATAATGAGAATGGAGAATTAATGTAACCTTCTGCTCACATGATTCCAATTTTCATGGTTTATACAAGATAATGATAACCTGATTTGCAACACAATTTGTTGTAGATCTGTGTTTTAAATATTTTTATTAGTAGTTCAGGGACTTCATATACAGGAACTGATATATATTGCCAGTAAGAGTTAGCACCAACAGTGTACATTTTATTTAGATTCCAGTTTCATTATTTATTTTAATTACTTCTCAGATAATGAAAGAACATAAGAAGATACAGGATATTGAGAATCTTAAAAATGTTATAAAGTATGCATTTCTGTTTTAAAAACCTGTCCCTGTCTAAATAAAAGCCCTGGTTTTTAGGGACTATTTTCCTTCTCTGAAGTGGGCAGGCATACAAACTAGAATTCACACTGGACGGTAGAAACTTTAATTATTAATAGTGCATTATTAAACTTTTCATTGTATTTTTTTATGTCCTGTTCAGATTTGGTATATTCAAATCTGAGTTGGGAACTAAAAGCAATTTAGTATTTCAGAATCTAATATGTTCTCTTCATTTTTTGTATTTGATATGTAATTCTTATTATGCAGTACAAATGGATCTTAAGAGTTAGAATCTTTTGTGTGTGACTTTGGAGAGCTTATGTCAGCCACTTTTTAATATTTAAATGACTAGCCATTTTTGGAGAGGTTATGAAAACAATAGTACCCCCCCAAAAAATCAATTATTAAGAGGGTTAAGGTAATTTAACTGTCTTAATAAATGTTTATAAGTTTTCAATAGGAGTTGGAGAAAGCAAATTATAAATTCAACAACTGTATAGCTGTGACCTTGCCTTGACCTCAGACTTTGCATAAAGAGAAAAAGCCACCCCAAGAAATCTCTACAAGGAATGCATTTCTCTGAAGTCCCCAGCAGTGTGAGTTAGTGGTGATAAACTCCAGACATTCTCTCATTTGATGGTGTGCTGCCATCCCAGTTCATTATCTTAATAGTGGGCATTAAAATAGAATTGGGTTTGCCAAAGGTAGGGGAGGTTTGGATAAGAATGGCAAAAAAATAACTCAGAGAGCACAAGATTGAAGTGTAGCTAATTCAGAGAGGTAACAGATGCCCTCATGAGCATCTCACTCTACACAAAATTCCCCCTCTTGCAATTGAAAAGATGGTGGCTAGCATTGTTTCCACAAAACTCTGCAAATTCCCCCATGAAAAGATGAAATGGAAGTGTCCAACTGTGGTAAAACAGGCAAACAGAAATCAACTCAGAAACCCCAAACCTTGTACTCAAAGGTCACCAAGGGTTATAGGTTTTGCAGCCTGTGAAGCTGTACATAGAGCGAGGGAGAGATTGGATGCAGTCCCATTTTGCCAAGATCTAGCTTTGCCTGACTGTGATTCAGCTCTTCCTCTTCCTCTGCCTCTTTTTTTTTAAGGAATAATAATTTGCTTCACTTTCTTGGTTGCAGGTTTATTAATGCCCGGAGAAGAATAGTGCAGCCCATGATAGACCAGTCCAACCGAGCAGGCAAGTCCCCTATAGTCACTGTATTCAAGTCACGCAAGCGAAAACCATCCTCAAGCCATTCACCGGGAGGTCTGCTACCTGGTAAATAAACTGGGAGTGAGTACTAGGAGTGCTTGGCAATTAAAATTAAACCAGTTTCATTTCATAACAACACTAATCAATTTAACATCGTTATAAAATGTTTGGAGAAAGTAAAAAAAAAAGCCAACAGAGAAAAGTAACCCCTAAATCATATGCTCAGTTACAATATTCTTTGTACACATTCAATATATTAATGTTATTTTTTTCCCTGAGTTTGCCTTCTTAGCTCTTTCTGCTACTATGACCACTCCCTGGTGCATGGCTTGGTGTGGAATTGCTGTAAACTTTATTACCTGTCAAAAGGGCAAAGGGGTCAGGATCGCTTGTGGGACTCAGTAAAGTTCAAAGACATTCAATGAGGTAGAGCTTTTGTGTGCTTTAATAACCCAAGGCAGCTCACTTCTGAAGCAGCTTTTCATGTACAGTTAAAACATGGGATTCAGGTAGTCATATAAATACACAGTTCTTATTTCTTAGGCCTTCTCTTGTTAATATCCATCCTCTGGTGTTCAACAGAAAAAAAAAGAGCTTTTTTGTTTTGT